>NW_026883346.1:0-49253 GCF_032173495.1 Musca vetustissima | reverse complement strand
AGCATAATTTACATTTTCAAACTCCCTTTGCTGCAGATGGATAGGCTATTTCGGCAGGTCCAGGCAATTCCGCACTTCCGGCCAACATCGGAGCCATAATATTTTGATGACCCACGCCAATAACATGGATGCATCTTGAGCAAGCAAGCCACTTGGGTCAATGAAGCACCATCCACAACGGTCTTAATCAGGACATCACACGCATCTCCCAGTTTTCCAGCATATATTCGACCATATGTACCTTCTTTGATGAGCTGTTCACATTCCAAGGTACCGGGCTGAACATTTGGTATGCGTCGCATTTTGTCCTTGCTGCCTGTATTACTGTTGCCACCCGTTCCGGTGCTGGCTCCGCCAAACACACTGCCATTGCCACGACTTGATTTAGGAGTCGACATGCTGTAAACCTAGAACAAAAACAACAAAGAAAGTTGCCACTCAGATAAGATTGTTAAGAAATTAATTACTCATTTCTTGACTTATGACTTAGTCGTAAATGAACACAGAGTAGACGGATGGATGGGTGGATGGAGGCACTTTCCTTTACCCTTGACATTTAATTTTTCCCATTTCGAAAGAGTTAATCTTGGCACTAAATCTATGTTGGACGTACAAATCTACTCCTCCGCAGGCCAAGTGTTGTTGTATGGCGAGATTCAAACACTTCAATATGGTAGCTCATAAATCTTTTTGTGGTCATTATGTCCTGGCAATGTAGGAGTAGGAGGAGGATGACGTGTGAGCAGAGTAATGCAACAGAGTGTGCATGAAAAGAGCTAGCCAATCTCCGAAGAAACAATCCGGCAACAATTCAACCCATTCATAATTATAACTGATGGCTGTTGCTCATGCTGTTGGCCGAGAATAAATGTTAAGCGGAAACAATAAAAACTACCAAAAGGATATTGGCAACAACAACACCAACAATGGCTCGCAATGACCACAGCAATGTTGGCGCTCGCCATGATATTAATGATGATGAGGATGGCCGAACCCAATTTAACCAAAGCGCAATGAAACCATTTGTGTCAGAAATCATAGTCAACGAGACTGAAGTCTGTAATCGTGGCACTTTCATTGCCATCACTTCATTTGGTTAGGATCGCTGCCACTGTCAGGGTCCTCTTTACGGTCACATCTACATATGCGTGTGTGGTGTTATCACTTTTGGGTCGTCGTCATCGCACATTTTCCACGATTAAAGAGTACACGACCACAATATGGACAATTTATTTGTGTTGTGCCACAAATTGCTTAACATTCGCCGCCTGTTGGCTTCACTTAAAGTTGCTACATAATAATAGTAATAACAATTGCCAGTCGTAACCATTCCCAACAGCAGACGTCCTTTCATTCATTCATTCATTCATTTCTTTATTCCTTTCAACCAAACGACCCGACCTGACCAATTGTCCTTTGCGAGTTAAAAGCAACATCAGCAACTGCCACAACCGACAACTACAACAACAGAACTGGACAATGACAATGAAAATTCATTGCGATGTTGTTGGCTGTGGTGTTGGAGGGTGGTGTAAGGTGGCCAGCAACAAAAAGGAGAATCAAAACAAAACGGCGGAGACAAAACTGAAGACAATGCTGTAATGAATGAAAAGGAATACAACGTGGACAATCAACGAGACAAAAAAAAACTGACTCCCAACACTCCACACCCTTCCCTCACCCCAAGAATGAATTTAAGCATCTAAATGTTGACCCTTACAAACGCAATGAAAACAATAGAGGCGGCGGCAGTAACAGCCTGGCCATCAGCAACGAAATTTCCACAACTACAGCTATCAACAGCCAACAACAATAAGTGATTCAGAGCAATCTCAACACCCCTCAAGTATTTAAGCGAACGCAATAAAGGGGAGGCCTGTGAGCAATAAGTTTGTCAGAGAGATAACTATCTTTGTAACGAGGTTGGGTAAGTAATGGTGAGATATATTAAGAGAAAAATGGGTGAGCATATGGCAAGTCATAAAAATATCTGAAGAGGGAAGAATAAGTAAAGATAATTGAAATTAAATCAATCAATCAATAATCGAGATCCCACAGCGAATATTTAAACAAGGTAGTAATTTAAAATTCTTTCTATCAAAGACTAAGAAAATCAATGTTTTTTCCTTTTAAACTTAGTACTAAATCACTGTTAGTTCGTTTGATCGGAGATAAGAAGGTATTAAAAAATATTTTATTGTATAGTCGGAGAAAATTAGTAAATTTGAACCGAAAACTCGATGCACATTATACATTTCAGCTAATTACATTTTGATTTCCTATTACTTACCAAACATTTTTATTTATAAAATACTTAGGTCATAGGTCATGAACACCATATGTGAAGATGAAAGTTGTCCTTTGCTTATTTGAACTTATTGTTTTATTTACCGTTTATTGTTGTCATTGTGTGCAATCACATGATATTGCACCGGCAACACTACACCTTCCGGAAAGGTTGCAACAATTTTATTAAAGTTCAGACCAGCCTCCCTCTCAACATGTTCGTTTTGTTAAAAACGAATGTTATTGTCTCCAATAAATAAATAAATAAAACATTCCAGCTATTGTATCAATGCAGGCAGGCAGCCAATCCTCCATCTGTAGCCTTACACCCGACCTGCTACGATGTGGTTTTTATCTTATTCGCAATTTATAGTTGGCGAGTGAAATGAAGAAATTTTCAATTAAAATGAAACAATACACTCACACAAGCACACAGACACACAACGGTATGGGACAAACGCACAAATCGACCGGCCAATGGCAGTAGTCCTTTGTTCTTTGTCAGTTGGCGTGTAGAGGGCGCTGATACTATACAAACTTATAGACAATCAAATTTCACAATGGACTGATAACGTTGTATGTTGGCCGTCTGGTATTGTGTGCGTGAGTTTGGTCGTTTGGGGCCTTGGCGATAAATCTTTGTCACCAAACAAATACCAATACGAGTAACACAACAACAAAATCGGTGAGATGAAATAAAAGTGAATGCATGTTCGAACAGTGATATCCGGTTTATTTACTGTTCATTGTCATTATTTAAAATGTTGACAAAATTTTAATTTTCCTAAACGGTATGAACAGCCAATGGTCGTAATGAAGGAAATCCAAAAGTTTTCTAAACGTATTCTTAAAATTTCTTCCTATTCTAAAAATGGACTCTTCTGAACCTATATTTGTATTATTTTTAAAATCCACTGCAAGAACTTTTTAGCATTTCAAAATTCATTCTATTTTCAATTTTGTCTTAAAATTCATAAACAATCTTAAAAAAATATTTCTAAAAATTAAAAAAAAAAAAAAAACATAGAAGAATATTGGACAACGCTTTGGCATAATTGTTGTAATGTAGTTCCAACAAAACTTAATTTATAATTCAGGACAAAAATATTTTTGCTGAATGTACCGAATGAACCGAAGTGACTGCAATTTGGCATTGTTTTTAACGGAAGTGCATTTTGACTTCTCTGCATAAAATGTTCAATATAGATTCATTATTTTGACATAGTCTCTATATAAATGTACCGCCCAATGTTATATTCTACTCCATTTTCAAGCAATATTGTAATGAGGATGTATTTCAGGTTTTCAGAGAATAAAATATTACTTGGCACAACTTTAAAATATTGACCAATTTGAGCACATAGCATTTTTTTGAATAGTGATCCCACTATAGAAGGTATAAAAAGTGTGATTCTGCGTCTTTACTGTTTTTAAAGTAAATCCGACTATTGTTGTTTGTCGCCACAATACGGAAGTTGTTACTTCTGCCAACCGGTTACAGTTTCGTTTTGAAATAACTAACGCCTAACATAGCAACATCGAAGAGGGGGAGCTATTGAAATTGAAAACCTTCCTCCCGCTCTGATGGCATTGTTACCCAGCGACGGGAGTGTAATTAAAACTTTTGACTAACGATGATAACCCGAATAAACTGTAACAAACAACAACAATAACAGAGCGCGAAAATATACACACACAGCACGATGTTGAAAAACTAAAAACCACTATGGCACCAAAAGTGCCCCGATGGCGAGAGGGACACAGCGAGGCAATAACCACCATGACATTGTCTGCCATCTGGCTGCAGGCAACTATTGCTTTTGTGATTGTTGTTGTTTTTATTTGTTACTTTTGCTGTTGATGGTAGTGCAATTACTGTTGCTTACATTGGTGGCTGCTGCCACATGGCTATGACTTGTGGCATTGCTGATGACTTGTGGCATGTAGTTGTGATAAGCACTGGAAGAAAGAACATTGTAACACTAAATGATAAACTCATAGACTCGAATATAGACAGAGGAACGGACGGACGGACGGAGGACACAATATGTAATTATAAAGATTGTTATTGTTTACCAAGTAAAACGCTTAAGATATTTACAACAACTGTAACAATACGGCTTAAGGTGTGTAACAAACATTTTCCCTCAATTCAAATCCTTGTATTCTAAATCACTTTCATTTCCATCAACACTACACCTCGGTAATCTTCATGGCATTACCACACCCACCCATACATTCATACATATCCGTAGACAATCAGCAGCACCTTTACTGTGGTGTTGTTGTATTGGCTGGGTTGTTGTGGTGTCACCACTGTGTCACTTGTTATAGATTTAATGGACTTTCATTTTATGACTCTCTTCCGGCAACAAGAACAATTACAACTACAACTACAACAAGCACGACAAATTTTATGTTGTCGTCCTTCAGTGCTTCGGCTTGAAGCAAAATCATGTCTTTGGCCCACTTTGTGGATTGTGGGACAGAGAGTGCGAGAGCGAGTGAGGTAGGGTAAGTGAATGCTGTTCAAATGTTTTTCTATTGTGTGAATACTTTCGCATCGTAAGTAGGTGAGCTAAGTCAGCAAAAAGTTATTGAGAATCAATTGAGTGGAATGGACAGAAACGAAATGAAGAAACTACCAAAAATAAAAAGATATCTATGATGAAAAGAACTACATTTGGTACTTAAGAATATGATTGTTGTTCTGTACAATTGTAAGCAGCCATTGGTTGTGTTGACAATGGAATGTATTTTGTCAGCTGTTGAATTATTTTTAATAAATCTTGAATTGGAACTTCTAGTCGAGTATTTTTTGTTAAGTTTATATTTTTCGTTATTCGTTATTGTAGAGAAGATAATTTTTGTGATGGTGAGCATTCGATGGAAAAAAGTTTTTTTGATAACTCTTTCGGGAGTTTGATTTAAGAAAACTATTGTTCATTGAGTTTTAAATTTTAACACTGTTGATAACAGCATGCTACAAAATGGAGATCATGGTTCGGGGGTGGAAAATTCCTTATTTGCAGGGAAGACCTCAATAGTGAAAATTAGCCACAAGTCAATTGGTTAAGTTTTTTTTTGTTGGCAACCCCATAATTCATGAAATAACTTTTTATATTTTTGTTTGTCGGTTTTATATATTTGTATAGAACATTTCTTCCTTCTAATTCGATTCCTTATATGTCATTTTTGTCAAATATGATCAATCGTTTGAATATCCAAATATTCTACAAAAATGTCGCTCATAAGCTTTTAGATAAGTTTTCAGTAATAATATTTGTATGATTCTGGCTCAAATACTAGTTTGGGGAAAAAGAAATCCATTACGTTTTCGGCAGTTGGCTGTACTGATAGATTTCTCGTAAAGTATCGATCAAACAATTTCAAATTTATTTGCTGTTGTTTGCAGGGTGTTAAATATAGAAGTGAACAAAGAGAAAATTCGGTACATTTTAACGTTTTTCTTTGACAATGGCAAAAATGCAAGCAAAGCGGATAAATGATGTTTATGTTTCCGATACATCTAACAGCCAATTATTCGCAACTTTGGATTCGTAGATTCCGTTCAGGAATTTTTGGAATTTTTTTTTTCGACCATAAAATTGTTTGAAACCATTTACAATTAACCAGAAACGGCCAGAATTGGCCAAGAGGAGAGGTGTCGTGTACTAACAGGACAACGCTGGGCCACACACATCTACAGTAACTCGTCAGCAACTTCGGGAACTTGGTGGTAAGTTTTAATGCATCCGCCATACAGTTTGGCACCTAGCGATTATCATGTTTTTCTTGCATTGCAAAATTTCTTTAATGCTAAAAAATTGGTATCTAGGGAGGATTGTGAAAATCGACTACTAGAGTTTTTTTTTTGCAAATAGAGAGCAGGACTTCTATTAGAGAGGCATTATAAAGTTACCTTCAAAATGACAACAAATCATACAACAAAACGCTGCCCAAATCCTACATTCCGAAGCATGATAAATAAAGTCCTGTAGTTCATATAAAAATAATGGATTTATTTTTCCCCAACCTAATATTATTTTTCCTCTTAGAAAACACCCTAGAAGTTGGACAATCATTATAGAAATCGTTTCCCGAAATATGTTCATTATATGCTGATATCCTTACATAACAGAAGAGAAAGAATATGTTCTTCGCTCATTTCGTGGCAAACTGTATTATTTTTTCTGTTTTAATGTTACCTGATGATAAAATAAATATTATATTAAATTTGATCCTTGCTTAAACATGCCTTCATATTAATTAATTATAATTCTATCTTTCATATCAGAAACCCTGAAGGTACAATAACTGTAACGATGTAACACTTTGTGGTGTTTGATGTCAAACTGCCATAAATACATGAAATCCTCTTAACCGAATGTGAGCGTTGCTTTCAAAATTAGTTATTTATTTTTGGTTATGACTTTTGGGTTTCCAATATTATCTCATATTTCCCAGAACAATAAAACGCATGGAAAATGCCTGCTAAGCCTTCTGTACAAAACATAAATTTACGCTGACACTTTTGTTGTTGCTGTAGGTGTTGTTGTTGTCTTGACAACATCCTTAACGCAGCAGAACACCTTTTGCTTTATCTGTAGCTTTGGCTTGTGCCAATGATGTTCATTTGTGTGTGCATATCCTCTCGGATATACTGATATATTCGACCATAAAATTAAAGTGTACAACCATTGAACTTTTGTTTTGGTATGTAATGTGTGTGTGGGTGTGTGCGTGTTTGAGCGTGTGTCGGTAAGTGTGGCTTTTAGATAAATTTGCAACTTCATTTTCAAACGTTGATTGTGGTGGTTGTGGCCAAGAGGTGGGTTAGCTTAGATTGTCATTGTTTCTGTTTCGGGGGAGTTTATTGGTTTGTTGTGTGTGTGTGTGTGGCTGTCTGTGTCTTTGTGCGAACGGGTTGAAATCTTAAGAGGAATCTCTGTATTTTGTGTTCACTAATTAGAATTGTGATTAGAGATGCTGAGATATCATTTAATGATAAATATATGTGGATGTAGATGCACACCAGCCAGGACCATAATTTTGGAAAGTTTTTCCTGCTTTAGATGTTGATGGTAATAACTCTGCATAAGATTGCCTTGACAACGCAATTCGGTTATGAAAACCGAAAATAATGGGGTGGGCAGGGGGGGGGGGGGATGCAGTGACACCGCCGCAAGTTTTGACAACAGTTTCGAATTTATTTGCCATTATGCACCACGTGACATGAACACTATTCTACATGTTGTACTCACACCCCGAAATAATCTACATTCAACATCTTTAAACATGACATGTAAGTATCAAAAGGAGTAGAAACGCAATAACAACTGATTTTGACAGTGGTTACATTTCGATTTTAAAGTGTCTAAAGGAATCATTATAATAAATTCTTAGATATAAATCATTGAATTTGTCAAAAGGAAAATTTAATTCATAAAACCTACCCACCCCATCTATATAGACTTTATCTTCGTTCATCCTATATGGGTCTGGATATTTTTGAGATTGAGTTGTACATATGGATTTTGTACATATAAATACTAAAATTTAATACATTGGTCAGAGTTTTGTTGCAGACTCTACAGGATATTGACATTGAATATATCGGCCTAGGTTTTGTTGTGGTCTCCATAAAGCGATAAATCCGCTTTATCGGTATTTTGAAGGCTGTGTGAAGTCTTTTGAGGGCAAAATATCGCAGAATGTTTTTTTGCAGAGTGCCTCCTATTTCAGGTATTTTAATGTATTTACAAAACGAAGTGTTACAATTTTCATTCTTGGTTCTTGGTTGATAAAAAAAGTCTTCGAAGAGCATCCACGTTTTGACATAGGTCCCACATAAAGAACCCTTGATATTTAAATTATTTTCATTGTTTGGCATCCCAGGTTCTGAGGAGCACATAACCAATTCCCAACAAAATATTCCATATAAATTCAAGTTTTTTTCGCTAGCTTAAGATTTTTGCCAAATCTTCCAAATAGAGTATATTGGTATTTCGTGTCATGGTTTCGTCTAAGGTTATACAAATTATTTAGTTACGCAAAATTCGGGTACCTTTATACCAATCTTTAACATCACCAACCCACAGTATGTTGAAAGCCACTGCTCACATAATGTTCATCTGGCGTTTCGTACATTTTTGCCTTATGTTACAGGCTGGGTAATGTTTTTTATTGATGTTGGATGATATTTACGTGGTTGCTGTTGTTACTGTTTTTGGCATTGTTGGATGACACATCAAGTATGACACATCATCATAATGTGAATATGTATCAAATCTCAATGTCACAACGTCATCGTCATCTTTGCTACAACAACCAAATCCACATCAGCATCATCGTCGTCATCATCAACAGTCAGTCAGCCAGTCACTCTCTGCATTAAAAGCGTGCCCTATATAAACACCCACCCTGTAAGAAAAACGCCCCCTGCCACCCTTACCTTTGTTCGCAGCATAAACATCAAGTTCAGTTTCCATGTCACTTTTCGGATCCCCAAAGGCGTTTGTCAAACAACAAAACACACACACACAGAAAAAAGGACATTCACATACACATGAGTGCGGTGTAGCAAAATAAAGGTAGTACCAGGTTGTCCGCCTATTCTCCGGACCTTCCTCCCCCCAAACCAACTGCATGCTATTAAGTGCTCAGTGTGCTCAACACTGGCTGAAGTATTGGTTACATAGGTAACCGTTGATTACATGTCCTGCGGATGAGATGAATGAATGCCAGCTATGGACGATGAAACCAAAAACGGGATTAAAATGAGACTAGAAGAAGAGGTTATGACCGAGTGTCTTGTTAGTCTTGTTTATGGCTGCAAGTGACACACGCTTATCAAAAAATCAACTTTGGTTTGTCGGAAATACGAATGGGCGAAAATGAATGAATGCATGTAAGTCATATTTTGTGCGCTTTTGTTTGTGTCACTGCTCACAGCGAAGATCGAGAATGAAAAAAATGTTTTCTTTCCAGAAAATACAAACGAAATGTGTACTTTTGAAATGTGCATATTTTGGCACTTTGCAAGTTTTTATTTGTATTATACAATAGAGATACTCTTTTTTTTGTGAATTAAAAAAAATTTGAGAGGGTGTGAAATATATGTGATCTATTTAAAAAAATAAATAAGGTTATTCATTTCGAGGTTTCAAAATAATGGGACTGGTATTCGAAATCTGCCAAAGTAAGTTGTTAAACCTTTTTTCGGGTAAAGTTGACATTGATGAAAATGGGTGGCTAACCGATTTTTTGACTTCTATTAAAGAATACGACTTGGAGAATATTTACTTTCAACAAGACAGTGCCACATACCACATAATTTGAGCGAATATGGCTTTATTGCCAGAGCATTTCCTGGTCGCGTAATTTCTCGTCGTAGCGATATCATCTGTCGTTAAACTCTTGAGCAATCAAGGCTTGCAACAATATGCATCGCGGTCATTGAAATGATGCCGTTTTCGCACATAATTTCAACGTTCAAAAAAGTTTTTACGATGTTAAGATCGGGCCGGCCGAACTTTTATAGCCTCCACCATTAGGATGACATTCACAATATGTAGAATTAGAAAGGGCTCATCAGAGAAAACTCATGTTATGATAGAACCTTGATCCTATCCTATATTTGGGGCTATATAAAAACGGAAACCAATATTGATTATTTTGGGTAGTGAAATAATTTTATGTAAAGAGATGTGGGGGTACGGTTATATGGAGGCTACACTCAAACTTGGTTCAATATTAATAATTTTTAGTACGGCGATGTGCAATAGAGTGAGAACTCAAAGTACCAAATTACAGCCTATTCGGTCAAGAAACGTGTCATAAATCCCCCTAAATACCGAATATTGGGTGGTACCGTTATATGGGGCTATCAAATTTGGTTGAAAAACTTCTGGGGTAACGTTATATGGGGGCTACACTAAAACGTGAACCAATATATTCCATTTGCAACACCAAACATCCTAGGAGTACTAGCAATGTCTGTGCAAAATTTCAGAGCTATATGCCAGATATTCCGGTCACACATAAATGGACATAGAATTTTATTCTGATCATGAATATATATACTTTGTAGGGTCTCTCCGGTGAATATTTCGAGTTGTTGCAAATGGAATGACAAATTTAATATACACTCCATCTTATGGTTTAGGGTATATATATATATATATATTGGTCAACGTTTCGTCAATCCGGCTAAACTCCAATGGGACCCATGTTTTTAATGGCTAAAAAACTCCTTCGCAGACAATTTGCAATGCTAACTGATATAGACATTTTTGGCGGAGGTTATAAAAGTTTCGGTCCGTCAAATTGCTATCCTTTGAATACAAATATAGAAGCAATCATTCTCGAAATATGGAACACAGTTTCCCTAATGATTTCAATGACTTTAATTGTAGCTTGTTTTATTGGACATTAAATGATAGGAAAACATTAAGTTATCTACGCTTTTTTAAGTTATCTACGCTTTTTTACTGATTTCGAGTACACATTTGAATATATAACATAGATTATTTTATAGACATAAAATGTATATCTAAATTTTACGCACAATTACTATTGACAATGATTTCATATTCCTGTCGCGAACATGAAATTTTAAATTATAATTGAAATAAATGAAATCATGATTAAAGCTGCTTGCAGTCACAATTATTTGGTTGGCATCGCAACGATAAAAAAACAGCCTCCCATGGCAAATACACAATTTAAATGATTTCGTATGACACAAATTTTCTTCGTTGAGAATTAAACAATTTCTAGGGGTGTTTCTATAAAAAAAATGCCCAAAAATCTTAACGAGGTGCTAAAATTCCGCTTGTCATAAATGAACGACAGACAACCAAGCACCCAATGTGAAAACACACAAGTGCTGCTTCATAAAACGAACACCAGGACACAATGAACATCAACAACAACAACAACAACTATGACATGACACACGACACAAGACTTAATTATAAGATTTAAGAAAATTATGTTGCTCGGCAACGACAATGACAATAGCAGCCAGCTAGCAGCTACAACAACCATAGCACCATCCGTAATAACGAAACAAGGATACCAGGCGGTGGTAAATGAGAATTTAAATATTTTGTAGTCAAATGAAAAATAATAACAAAAACAACAGCAACAACAACAACAGAAAACATGCAAATCCAAAGGATATACCAAGAAATGACAACTATGTCAAAAAGGATGTTGATGTCTGTTTGAAATTTGGATAGGAAGGAGTAACACACAAATCAGCACAAAAATACAAAACCAAGACACAGACGGACAGACAAACAACAGTCGAAGAAATGTGTACAATAAATAGCACAACTAGATGAAAGAAAGATCCGCACCGAAAGACGAGGCCTGGGATGAAACACATTTTGCTGTGAATAAATTAAAGCCAAAAAGGTGTCGCCATATTTTAACAGCAACGACAGCTCAACATGACAACAACACAAACCAATCTTATCTCCGGAAGACGAGATATAATCATCGTTTTTGGAAAACAATGCAAGCGTGCCAGAAGTTGTGATGGGACCCAATCTGCCTGCTTACACGCACCCTGATGAACAATTATCTTTCAATTTGCTTAACAACCCACCGAGACAAGACATTAATGTTGACGCAAACGGCGGCAAGAGAATCGTTTTATTGAAATCTCCAACGGTTCTTGGGAGAACAACAACCAAACACAAAAGGGTTCTAAAGGAAATTCTCAGGTCCTTTGTACATTATAATGAATCGTATGTTAATTTGCACAACAACAACAACGACGACAGAGCTACCAACAAAAACAATAGCAATAACATGTTTTATCCTTAGTCGGTTTATAATTTATGGTAATTTGTTCCTCCTACCATTCAGTTAACTCGTTTTCTTCGTTCAAACATAAAGGTGAAGACATATGTATGTATTTAGGTAGGTACGATTATGTAGATGGCATCATGGCAGAAGAGTTGAAAGTGAAAACATGTCAGTGAAAGGTGTTTCTTGGCATACGAAAAAGGAAACTGGGTTTTGTGGGTGCCGTTTTTTTAAGGATTCAGGTCTTGTTTGAAGCAAACAAATTTGCACAGCACCGTTATCACCTCATGTTGACACGTTTTATTAGGCCACGTTTTACATCTTCGAATGGAGTAGGAGGTCAATTAACGTGATTTGAAATTAATTTGCAATGAAATTTGATTTTTAAAACTTTATCCGATCATAGTAGGTACATTAAATAATAAGCTAATATTTCAGCAGGTTTCTCACGACATTTATATGCAATTTGGAACGGTTTATAATAAATTTGATTTGATTTTAACACAGTTAATAGAGGTCTATTATTGAGAAATTGGATACTATTGCTGTAAGAAATTTACAATATCTGCTATGGATTTAGTAATGTGTGTTTCTAACTCCAGTCATAAAAGGGAGGTGATGTGTACTGTCTGAGTCCGAAATTAAATTGGGGTCATGTTAACGAATTCGTCTAGACAATTGAAAAGGTACAGAGTATCATGTTGACAATTACACTGTGACACATTTTTCAACTTTAAAATCTTGAACCAATCGAGACCCCCAAAATCTTGAAGCTTGTGATGGTGGAAGAAAATCCCTAGCTGGGTTTTGCATTATTAGCTAAGGTTTTCTTTTAAATTAACTTTTAAAATATTCGACAGGAGGTGGATTTTAACACAATTTTCGAATACTACGTACTTATTATTGAGTCTATATCTCGTGAACTATTCGAAATATTGCTTTTCTCTCTTAGGCAATATTCTTCCTCCTAATTAGATTTAAAATTTTTTTCTTGAGATAAAATCAATAAAACATCACCATCATACTGAAAATAGCACAACTACAAAAAAATTAAAATTTCGACATACTTTTTCCATGTTTTTTTCACACTTATTTCAGAAACTGCTACTGACTCGACCAAACAATATATGACAAGAAGATAGCCAATAGCAAATCAAACAACTCTTCTTAAAACCCCGATTTCATTGGTTGACTCCTTCACATAGTTATAGCCTCACAAATTCATCAAAATGAACCAAAGAAATTCACTCCCAATTGTATGTTTATAGAAATAAAAATTGCTATGCTTTTTCAATAAATAGGTACAAAATTAAAGTAAAAATTAAAATGTTTGGGCCCTTTAGTTTTTTTCGAAGACATGTCGCAGCTATATATGCACAGGGTAAACGCAGGAACTGGAGGTGCGACCTTAAAGATGTCAATATTTTGCAAGGCATAAAGGGTTGATGGCCAAAGTATTATTGTTTTTTGCGCCGTTGGGACACACAAGCAAAAGTCGATCACTACTCGCACGTATGTCAGGAGTAAAAGATGCCACATTAGACATGACAGCAGAGCCACTAATAAAAACCATCATTCTAGGAAAGTAATTCAGTACGCTGTGCCAAATTTCGTGCAAATCGGAAGTTATTTTTGAAGGACCAGTAACATTAAGTTGGATCACCATACTAAATTTTTAATTTGGTCTTAGAAGCTATATCTATCTGACGAATATATATTGTGCTGTGCCAAATTTCGGGAGCTATATCGGATGAAAATATATATGGGAGCTATATCTGAAACGATTTTCACCTAACTTAGCACACATCATTCTGGACGTAATTCAGTACCCTATGCCAAATTTCCTGCAAATCGGAAGTTATTTAGGGACGTTGGAGCACCATTTACCTTAAATCTGACGAATATATAAATGGGAGCTATGTCTAAATCCGAACCGATTTTCAGGAAATTTTACACACATCATTCTAGACTCAATTCAGTACGCTGTGCCAAATTTCGTGCAAATCGGAAGATATATAGGGACATTGGTTCGCCATTTACATGAAATCGGACGAAAACATATATGGGAGCTATATCTAAATCTGAACCGATTTTCAAGAAATTTTAGACTCAATTTAGTACGCTATGCCAATTTTCGTGCAAATCGGAAGATATATAGGGACTTTGGTTCACCATTTACATGAAATCGGACGAAAATATATATGGGAGCTATATCTAAATCTGAACCGAGTTTTCCCAATTTCAATAGGGTTCGTCCTTGCGCCAAATAGACTAGCTGTGCCAAATTTCATCCAATTCGGATCATAAATGCGACCTGTACTTTGTTTACAATTTAACAATGACAGACAGACGGACGGACATTCATAAATCGACTTAGGAAGTGATTCTATGCATATTCTAAAAAGGATCCATGTGTCTATCTCGTTTCCTTTTGCCTGTTACAAACATATGCACAAAGACATAATACCCTGTACCACAGTGTGGTGAAGGGTATAAATATAAGTGGCATATTGTTGCCACCGCTGCATATTACCCTGTGCATATATGGCAGCGACATGTCTTCAAAAAAACCAAAGGGCCCAAACATTTTATTTTTTTTTTTTAAATTTTGTACCTATTTATTGAAAAAGCATAGCAATTTTTATTTCTATAAACATACAATTGGAAGTGATTTTTTTTTTTTTTTTTTTTGGTTCATTTTGATGAATTTCTGAGGCTATAACAATGTGAAGGAGTCAACCAATGAAATCGGGGTTTTAAGAAGAGTTGTTTGATTTGCTATTGGCTATCTTCTTGTCATATATTGTTTGGTCGAGTCAGTAGCAGTTTCTGAAATAAGTGTGAAAAAACATGTAAAAAGGATGTCGAAATTTTAATTTTTTTTTGCAGTTGTGCTATTTTCAGTATGATGGTGATGTTTTATTGATTTTATCTCAAGAACAAATTTTTAGTTCTAATTAAGAGGAAGAATATTGCTTAAGAGAGAAAAGCAATATTTCGAATAGTTCACGAGATATAGACTCAATAATAAGTACGTATTATTCGAAAATTGTTAAAATCCACCTCCAGTCGAATATTTTAAAAATTAATTTAAAAGAAAACCTTAGCTAATAATGCAAAACCCAGCTAGGGATTTTCTTCCACCATCACAAGCTTCAAGATTTTGGGGGTCTCGATTGGTTCAAGATTTTAGTGCTGCACAGTGTAATATATCTAAATATGTAGATCTTTTACATAGATTATCTAGATGTAAATCTAGTCAGAAAAAGTATCTAATCCACCTACAAAATATCTCCAAATTGTTATCACTTACGTAAAAGTAATTACATAGAATCTAGAACACATACACACATAATGGATGTAAATCATCTAGACTATAAATATAATATAACTAAGTTATCTGAACCCGACATCTATGTAATATTTATCTATGTAATGATAATGTATCTGTAATATCAAGACCACATAGAAAATGTAAATCTAAAGTATCTTGACGACATAGATAATAAATATAAAGTATCTACACTACATAGATAATGTAGCTAAAATATCTTGACAATATAGATAATATATCTAACGTATATAGATATTAAAATTATATAATGTAAAAAATATAGGGTTCATCTATATTTTTCAATACATTTATAAGATGTAGATAATTTATCTATGCTATTTATAAGCCATAGATAATTTATCTATGTAGTTTATAAGGCGTAGATAACCTTTCTATGCTATTTATAAGGCGTAGATAATTTATCTATGTTATTTATGAGGCGTAGATAATTTATCTAATCTATTTATAAAGCTTAGATAATTTATCTATGTTATATGAGACGTAGATAATTTATCTATGATATTTATAAGGTTTAAATAATCTTTCTATGCTATTTATAAGGCGTAGATAATTTATCTATGCTATTTATAAGGCGTAGATAATTTATCTTTGCTATTTATAAGGCGTAGATAATTTATCTATGCTGTTTATAAGGCGTAGATAATTTATCTATGCTAGTAGATAATTTATCTACGTAGATAATTTATCTATGTTGTTTATAAGGCATTGATAATTTGTCTACGCTATTTATAAGGCGCAGATAATTTATCTATGATATTTATAAGTGCAGATAAATTATCTATGCTATTTATAAGGCGTAGTTAATTTATATAGATTTATCTAGGCGTAGATAATTTATATATGATATTTATAATGTGTAGATAATTTATCTGTGCTATTTATAATGCGTAGAAAATTTATATATGACATTTACAGCGTATATAATTTATCTATGTAACTTATAAGCCGTCTGTAATTTATTTATGCTGTTTACAAGACGTAAATAATTTATCTATGATATTTATAAGTCATAGATAATATATCAGTGCGTTTTGTAAGGAATAAATAATTTATCTATGGTATTTATAATTTATCTATGGTCATAGATATTGTACCTAAGGCGTACATAATTTATCTATTGTTTGTATAGATAGATGGTAGACATTCTACGAATGCATTTATAGCGCGTAAATAATTTATCTATGCTATTTACATGACGTAAATAAGTTATCTTTAAAATAATATATTTTACATATGTGTATTATAAGGCATAAATAATTTATCTTTGCTATTTACAAGGCGTAGATAATTTATCAATACTGTTTAAAGGGTGTAGATAATTTATCTATACTGTTTAAAGGGCGTAGATAATTTATCTATACTACTTATAAGGCGCAGATAATCCAGTTGTTCTCTTCATAAAGTCTAGATAATTTATCTGTGTTATTTATAATACAGATAATTTATCTATACTATTTATAAGGCGTAGATGATTTATTTACGCTATAGCGTAAATAAATCATAAATATATATATAAATTATAAATATAAATTATAAATATATTTATAATTTATCTATGACATTTTTAAGCTTAGGCAATTTATTTATGCTACTTAAAAAATCTGTGTTATTTATAAGACATAGATAACATATTTAGTTAGATAATGCATCTATTTTATTCATAAGCTTAGATATATTATCTATAAAATTAAAAAAAAACGATATAAACCTTAGATAAGTTATCTATATTACTTATAAGCCTAAACAATTAACCAGTGCTATATGTAAGCCTCAGATAATTTATCTGCGCCAACTTTAATATATTAATACATATACTTTAGGGGGAAATGTTATCTAAACTTGAGTTAAAAATCTTTATATAAAAGTCGCTAACCCTCTTCTGAAGTTATGCCACAACTTATCGAGGCCACTTCTCATTCCTCTCCCAAAACAAGCAACAATAAATTCTTTTCAATTTAATTTGTAATTAATTGTTATTAATTTGCCGCTGGTATTGAGTGAATTGCGGATGATGATTGCGTTTGGAATGAGATGACTAAGTGGAGTTGGTGGTTGGTTAAGTGATCTAAGTTAGAACAAGAAGGAATTCCATTGTTTGGGCCAGTTTAGAGAGAGAAAAATTTATTTGCAACAAACATAGGATTGGTTTATAATTGAAAATATAAAAAATACAAAAGAAAAGAATTTCAAAAAAATTAGATCATAGAGAGAGAGAGAGATACAAATACATTACTCCCACAAGGAAATATTTGTATATATTATGACTATAATAATTTTCGATTCCAACTGTGATTTTTTCAGATGGTCGCCTAGAAAAAAATAAAAAAACACATGCGTTTAAGACTTTGCTGCTATCTAAATGACAAATGTTCAAAGTGACCTATCACGTGAGAGATTCAAAGTTAGAAACCCGATTTCATGTACTTATATACATTCCATTTGAATTGATGCAGTATTAAGTGATTTATCGACATAAACCACCAGCAGCTAATTTTTCTGAAACCAGAAATTCGCTGCACTTAAAACAGAGTAGGGAGACAACAATAAAATTACTTAATACATTTTGATAATCTTTAACCCTAATTTTCGAAATAAAAAAATTTTGAAGAGAGACATCAAATCAAATTTCTGTTCACCATTCTTTTTTTTTTAATATTACCAAAATTTTTTTTAATTTCCAATTGAAAATATGATTGAAAAAAGGAGGACAAACGCACTCGAATTTTTTCGTCTGGTATTGAAAACATGTGTGTTTAACCTGAAACTGAAAAAAACCGCATATCGAATGTTTGAATGTTAGACATAAGTTGCAGCATATTTTCCCCTCTCTACCCCTACCCCACAATATGTACATCATAAATTTAATATTAAACAAGAAAATATTTTGATTGAAATATAATGTTGTTGTTGGTTTGATTGTAAAGAAATATAATAAATAATATCAGAGAATACACAATTTCCAAAATAATATTAAATAGGAAATACTTGAATAATACTGGGTGAAACAGGCGGTTGTAAACTTTAACATTAGAATTTTTTAATACAAATGTTTTTTTATTTAATAATTAAAACGTAGACAAAAAGTGGACCTAGACATTTTTTAAAATATGTATTTCTTAATGATATTTTTAATATATTAGGGGTCATAACCGATACATTTTCTGAAAGTCCGTTCACCGCCCTTTCCGGTGGTATATAGAAAAGTAAAACACTCCCACCCGCCATACCCGAAATATTATCTGAAAGCCCTTCGTCTGTTCCAGCGGTGAATGGAAAAGTGACACACTCCCACACTGACTCATGATTCCTTTTGCACATTTTATATGGATGTTTTCAATATATTTAAGGCCATATCGGATGCATTTTCTGAAAGACCTTTTAACTTCCTTTCCAGTATATGGAAATATGACGCACTACCACCCGCTTTCGCACATATATATATCATATACCGATATACATTTCTTAATGATCGGTATATGAATATTTTTAATATATTTAGGGCCATATCCGATACATTTTCTAAAAGTCCTTTTAATGTCCTTTCAAACGATACATGGAAAGTGACACACTACCCACCCGTTTTTGTACAGTGGGCCCAACCATTTTACTATATATGTTTCTCATATATATTTCTTAAGAGACCATATATGGATATTTATACCCTCAGCCTCGTGGCTAATGAGGGTATATGTATACACTTTGATGCGGTGAAAATGTTCCTAATCGAAATAACGATTTTAGACCCCATGTTTCTTTGGACTTAATCGGTTTCAGTTTCCGCCAAAAAATGGTAAAAATTGTGCTGAAAATTAATTTTATAATAACATGCAAACGGAATATCCGATTATCTTAATCAAGTCTAGATCAAGTAGGAAGATGGGACCCATGGATCCACTCCTTCTGGCACCACCCCATAAGGGGTCAACATTTTCAATGTTTATACCCATCACCACACTGTGGTACAGGGTATTATGTCTTTGTGCATATGTTTGTAACAGGCAAAAGGAAACGAAATAGACACATGGCTCCTTTTGAGAATATGCATAGAATCACATTCTGAGTCGATTTATGCATGTCCGTCCGTCCGTCTGTCCGTCCATGTATTTTTGTGAACAAAGTACAGGTCGTATTTATGATCCGATTTGAATGAAATTGGGAAAAATCGGTTCAGATTTAGATATAGCTCCCTTATATATTATTGTTCTATTAAATGTAAATGGTGCACCAAAGTCCCTATATATCTTTCGATTTGCTCGAAATTTGGCACAACGTAATGAATTAGGCCTAGAATGATTTGTCTATGTGCGTGAAAATAAATTCAAATTTGAAAAGCGAAGACACCCACCAGTATGTGTGGTTGTGTCCAGTATGACAGTTTTGTTATACAATATAACAGAGTGTAAGTGACTGTAAATTTGAATTTAGAACAAATAAATTCAATGACCTTTATAAAGAGGAAACAATTATTTGGCAAAATATTAACTAATTTAAATGTGACTGTAAATTCGAATTTATAACAAATTAATTTAATAAACTATATAAAGAGAAAACATTTATTTGTTAAAATTTAAACTAATTTAAACATTTACTTCACAGGTAAATTCTTGGTGGTGGAGTTATTGTCGCAAGAACACTATTTTTAATCCATGTGCACGCATCATCATTGGGCTTCTTTATAATATATTAATTTGTAATTTTATATATTGTTTGCTATGTTTTTATGTAATTTTGTATAATTTTATTTAAAATATTATTTTTATTTTACTGTAATGTAAATATGTTTTGTGTTGTTAATGCGTTTTATTACTTGTATGTTTTCTATTTTTTTTAAATATGTGGAAATTATTTATGTTTTTATATAAGTACAAAAATGTGTATGTATATTTATATATTGCTTGTATGTTTATGTATTATAGTGACTTTCATTGTCTATGTTACGCTTTCATTGCATATCACTATTTAAACTTTAGTAATTTACAATATAAGAAAAGCCTATGTAAAATTCGTTTCGGTCCACTGTGCAAAAATTCGACCTAATGCACCCCTAGACTATGTACCATTGGATAGGCCTTGGAAAGAGCTTCTAGACCCAGTTTTTATTTTGTTTCCAAATATGTTAGAATTTTAGTTATTTCCAATATAAGAAAACACCTATGAAATTCGTTTCAGCCCACTGTGCGAAAATTCGACCTAATGCACCCCTAGACTATGTACCATTGGATAGGCCATGGAAAGAGCTTCTAGACCCAGTTTTTATTTTGTTTCCAAATATGTTAGAATTTTAGTTATTTCCAATATAAGAAAACCCCTATGAAATTCGTTTCAGCCCACTGTGCGAAAATTCGACCTAATGCACCCCTAGACTATGTACCATTGGATAGGCCATGGAAAGAGCTTCTAGACCCAGTTTTTATTTTGTTTCCAAATATGTTAGAATTTTAGTTATTTCCAATATAAGACAACCCCTATGAAATTCGTTTCAGCCCACTGTGCGAAAATTCGACCTAATGCACCCCTAGACTATGTACCATTGGATAGGCCATGGAAAGAGCTTCTAGACCCAGTTTTTATTTTGTTTCCAAATATGTTAGAATTTTAGTTATTTCCAATATAAGGAAACCCCTATGAAATTCGTTTCAGCCCACTGTGCGAAAATTCGACCTAATGCACCCCTAGACTATGTACCATTGGAGAGGCCATGGAAAGAGCTTCTAGACCCAGTTTTTATTTTGTTTCCAAATATGTTAGAATTTTAGTTATTTCCAATATAAGAAAACCCCTATGAAATTCGTTTCAGCCCACTGTGCGAAAAATTTCATAGGGGGTTTCTTATATTGGAAATAACTAAAATTCTAACATATTTGGAAACAAAATAAAAACTGGGTCTAGAAGCTCTTTCCACGGCCTATCCAATGGTACATAGTCTAGGGGTGCATTAGGTCGAATTTTCGCACAGTGGGCTGAAACGAATTTCATAGGGGTTTCCTTATATTGGAAATAACTAAAATTCTAACATATTTGGAAACAAAATAAAAACTGGGTCTAGAAGCTCTTTCCATGGCCTATCCAATGGTACATAGTCTAGGGGTGCATTAGGTCGAATTTTCGCACAGTGGGCTGAAACGAATTTCATAGGGGTTTTCTTATATTGGAAATAACTAAAATTCTAACATATTTGGAAACAAAATAAAAACTGGGTCTAGAAGCTCTTTCCATGGCCTATCCAATGGTACATAGTCTAGGGGTGCATTAGGTCGAATTTTCGCACAGTGGGCTGAAACGAATTTCATAGGGGTTTTCTTATATTGGAAATAACTAAAATTCTAACATATTTGGAAACAAAATAAAAACTGGGTCTAGAAGCTCTTTCCACGGCCTATCCAATGGTACATAGTCTAGGGGTGCATTAGGTCGAATTTTCGCACAGTGGGCTGAAACGAATTTCATAGGGGTTTTCTTATATTGGAAATAACTAAAATTCTAACATATTTGGAAACAAAATAAAAACTGGGTCTAGAAGCTCTTTCCATGGCCTATCCAATGGTACATAGTCTAGGGGTGCATTAGGTCGAATTTTCGCACAGTGGGCTGAAACGAATTTCATAGGGGTTTTCTTATATTGGAAATAACTAAAATTCTAACATATTTGGAAACAAAATAAAAACTGGGTCTAGAAGCTCTTTCCATGGCCTCTCCAATGGTACATAGTCTAGGGGTGCATTAGGTCGAATTTTCGCACAGTGGGCTGAAACGAATTTCATAGGGGTTTCCTTATATTGGAAATAACTAAAATTCTAACATATTTGGAAACAAAATAAAAACTGGGTCTAGAAGCTCTTTCCATGGCCTATCCAATGGTACATAGTCTAGGGGTGCATTAGGTCGAATTTTCGCACAGTGGGCTGAAACGAATTTCATAGGGGTTTTCTTATATTCTAAATTACTAAAGTTTAAATAGTGATATGCAATGAAAGCGTAACATAGACAATGAAAGTCACTATAATACATAAACATACAAGCAATATATAAATATACATACACATTTTTGTACTTATATAAAAACATAAATAATTTCCACATATTTTAAAAAAAAATAGAAAACATACAAGTAATAAAACGCATTAACAACACAAAACATATTTACATTACAGTAAAATAAAAATAATATTTGAAATAAAATTATACAAAATTACATAAAAACATAGCAAACATTATATAAAATTACAAATTAATATATTATAAAGAAGCCCAATGATGATGCGTGCACATGGATTAAAAATAGTGTTCTTGCGACAATAACTCCACCACCAAGAATTTACCTGTGAAGTAAATGTTTAAATTAGTTTAAATTTTAACAAATAAATGTTTTCTATTTATATAGTTTATTAAATTAATTTGTTATAAATTCGAATTTACAGTCACATTTAAATTAGTTAATATTTTGCCAAATAATTGTTTCCTCTTTATAAAGGTCATTGAATTTATTTGTTCTAAATTCAAATTTACAGTCACTTACACTCTGTTATATTGTATAACAAAACTGTCATACTGGACACAACCACACATACTGGTGGGTGTCTTCGCTTTTCAAATTTGAATTTATTTTCACGCACATGATTTGTCTTAAATTTCCTGAACACAGGTTCAGATTTAGATATAGCTTTTATATATGACCAAATGAAAAATTTAGTATCGGTTGCAGAATGACATGTTTATGGATCCAATTTCATTTTACTGGTCCTTTAAAATGCGACGTCTGTTAAGATTTATCTGTTGAATATACCCAAAGTGGTGAAGGGTATCATATAGTTGGCCTCGACCGATTTTACTACTTTCCTTACTGGTTCTAAATCAAATATCAAGCGAATGGAATGTCGGAATTGGACCAAACTTTGTACCACCTGTTATCTTTACCAAGTCTAAATCAAGTCCGAAAATGGGATCCATTGGAAAACTCCTTCTGGTAACTCCCACTCAAATGGTCAACATTTTCAATATTTATAAATCCATAGGGTTAGGGTATATATCTGTCGGCAACACCGACTGACGACATATATTTAGTGTCGCACTTCGCACTTTTATACTGGCCGCAGCACCAAAGGTGGTGTGCGTCTTCGCAAAACAAAAATTTCAGAATTCATACTGAATTTCCGCGTGGACATTTTTGAAAAATTAATGTCAGTATTAACGACCAACGATTTAGACTTCATTACTACTGGACTGAATGTTGGTAGATTTTTGAGCCTGATTATATTGTAGTAATGGCGTTTCAGGCTGGACACCAAAAAGTTGTATTCGCTACAGTTTCGAGATGAGGGGCAGGAGTGCTATCAAAATCCCTACCGGCGGTGTCCTTTGGCCTTACTGTGTACCGGATAGTTATGTCGTGTTAGCTACAGTTTATCCATCTATCCCGTATAGGATAGATATGGCTGACCTAGTCTATTATTACCATTTTATATACTGCTGGTCTTTGTGTCGATTACAAATTGGAGTTCAAATCATTTTTAAAATTAAGTTGAGATATAGTTTCTTATGTTATTAAGTGATTATTCTGATTCTGTGTCTTGGGTCCTTCATGGGATGTACGGATTTCCGAATTATGGACTTTCTGTAGATTTTCCCGTTACCCAAAAAATCCTACAAGTCGTCTCTATACCCTACATACATTCCAAATTTCCCCATCATTATGTAGGGTGCGATCATAGGCATATTTCATGATCATTCCCACAGTTCCTAAAAACATTGGTAATGGAAATGGTGTAATCGATGTAAAAACCACATGAACAAGTTCATCGAAAACAACAACAACAAATATTACATTATTCTCATTATATGAGAAACAAACAAAAAAACAGTCAATGATTGAAATTGGGGGCGTTTGAGATTAGAACTTGAAAATAAAATAAAGGCATACACAAACTTTCAAAGGCAGCAGCCACAGACACAATTGCATATATACATAAAAAACCACATGTACACATACACACACAGACACACTGTGTGAATGCATTTCCAAATTAAAATGTAAGTAGATAATCAAACCAAAAAAACATACTGAAATACAGTGGGATAGAGGATGGGGACCGGTGCCACAGACAAACAAAAACACAATTTCAGTTGTGTAAGTAAATGAAGGAGGGAGGAGGGGGAGTTGGAGTAGGAGAGGGCGATGTGTTTTCAAACATTACGAAAGTTTAAATTAATGTAATGTAATTCAATGCAAATGATAATGAATTATTCCCCGGGTGTTGGTGAGGGAGGAGATGGTTTTGAAAAGTGTTTTTCAAAATTTAAATTACAAAAAGGGGGACAGACAATGTGAGGGCTGGGTGGTGGAACATGGAACTTATTACTGTTACCGTTTTATTTTGGTAGGGGTATCGGGTCGCAAAGCAAACGTTAAAATCACTTAACGTGGCTAACGACGGATTGATAAAGAATAAATAAATGAAGAAGAAGAAAAAAAATTAAACAAAACCAAAACACTTCAACACCATCACCACCTGTAATTGGAGGCATGTCTTAATTCGTGATTTTCATACAAAATGAAAATCAACACTTTTTTTAATCGTGCACACATACACACACGTAATTGTGTGTGTGTGTGTATATATATGGCAATTGCATATGCTTGACACGCACATAGTGACTGGGGAGCCGATATTTAAAAGGCTCAAGCGATTATTAAAAAACCATAGTTTTTAATAAAAAAAACAACAACAGCAACTAACAGAACTCTATATGGCGGCACAAAATTGGGAAGGGAGAGACGGAGATTGGAAAAGAAATTACAATTGGCTGAAGAATGCTTATGGAGGCAGACAGATCAAAGAACTGATATAAATCGTTTAGAATGAAATGACTAACTGCATATCGGTACAGTGGTTCAATATATACAGGGTGAGATAAAAAGAACTGCAACAAAGTCAAAGCCATAATTTTTAAATTTTTTTATATTTTTTTGAATGAAAGCAAAAAATGTCGGAAATAACATCACATTTTAGAAAACGTGTAGATTTGTTCGAATTAGTCACCTATGGCACGAATTATGGCCTTCAAACGTTCAATGAAACCGCGTCACACACTGCCCGAATGTTGCTCTGCGGTATTTTGACCCATTCCCAGCGAAGCGCTTGCTTGAGGTGGTCGATACTTTGGTATTTGTTAGTGCCAACCTTTCTTTCCAAAATACTCCAGACACAATAGTCCAACGGATTGGTATGCGGAGATTTTGGTGGCAATTGTGCGGGGGGAAGAACCTCATTTTGTAACCATTCTTGGGTGTCGCGTGCTGAGTGCGATGGTGCTGAGTCCTGTTGGAATGTCCAAGGTCTGCGGCCAAAATGCTGTCGGGTTTAATACACCCTCCAGAATATTTTCGCGATAATATTCGGCATTTATTCTGATGGCTGTTATGGCGTCCCACACCTTCACTATGGCAGGCGCTTGAGTTCTGGTGGCCAACCGAAGCTTAGAAATGGCAGCAGTCTGAAGTTGGTTGCAGTTGTTTCATCTCACCCTGTATACTAATAAAATAGTAAAGTGATTGACTGAAAGATTCATCAACACGCAAACGAAACGTCTGAAGCTAGAATCTTGAACTTTGGGATGAGGGTATACAAAGAAAAGTACAACACGGTACAAAATTTGGTACAATTTGAATTTGGAGAAATGGATGAAACTGGAATTTTGAAATTTTAAATTGTAGCATAGCGAAATGTTGATATTTTAGAAATTTGTACATATGTTTATGAAAGGTACTAATTGGTACTATATTTGGTACTATTTGAATTTGGGTGAACCGATAGAGCTGGAACACTGAAATTTGAAATAAGATTACTACAGCATTGTAGAATGAGGGTATATTGGTAGTTTGGGATATTCGTACTTCGTACTTTGATATAAATTGAATTTTGAGTGGGCCAATATAGCTGGAATCCTGGAATTTGGACGTGGATCACTGTTGGAGTGTAATATGATTAAAATATGATTATTGTTGGAGTGTAGGATTGGGGTACGTAGGAAGTTTTGGAAATTTATACTAATGTGTACTAAATAGTAGAAAAATTTGGTACAATTTGGATTTAGAGTGAACCGATACAGCTGGAACATTGAAATTTGGATATAAGTTTATTGATGGAGTGTAGGATTGAGGGTATGGATGTAGTTTCGGAAATTTGTACTTATCGGTACTAAGTGGTACTAAATTTGATAAAATTTGGATTTAGGTAAACCGGCAGAGCTGGAATCATGAAATCCAGCTGGAATCCTGAAATTTGGAATTAAGATTGGGGTATGTGGGAAGTTTTGGAAATTCGAACTAAAATCCCTACACCATCTAGCATAGGTTGCAGCGAGCCAATTCAAGGATGCATTATTTCTAGGTAACGCTAGATGGCAGCCTTATTAATATTAGGGTGGATGTTGAAATTGCGTATGAACCCTATAATACGAACCAAACATTTTGTAAAGCATTCCGATCAGATGGTTGAGGAAAACCTCTCCATAATTCTATTATTAACAATATGGGTATTTAGGCGTACACCTTACCTCCTCGTTGGTCAATTGTAAATAAGTAATTTCCCCACGTTGGGCGCCAAAAGTAAATAATTCATAATTATTGTAAATTATGTGAACGAAATTAGGAGACAATAATTTTGTAGTTATATATTGAAAATGCTCTTTAAATTAAAAATGTAACTATTGACCCTCGTTGGGCGCCAAATGTAAACGAGATATATTACAACTTGGTTATTAAAAATAATTAAATTAAAAATATTCAGAGTCAATTAATTGATATCATCTAATGGATATAATGAAAGTAAATGTATTTTTGTTTTTAAAGATCAATTATGTCGACAATGCTTAAAAAAAGTATCAACCAAATCGTAGACGCTCCACTAACTAGCATAGGTTGCAGCAGGCCAATTCAAGGATGCATTATTTCTAGGTAACGCTAGATGGCAGCCTTATTAATCATACTAATCGGGTCTGATGTCTTGCCGTCGAATCAGTCACTTTTAATTAGTTTAACGGACTGCAATCTGCACCCACGAACAAATGTGTATCATGACAAACATTGTTTTTGGTTAATATTTAGGGGATCAAATGAACCAGAAACTTTATGTTTGCCTTGTTTTCTGTTCCCCTTCCAGGGATCTGGCCAAGAAATAAGCATGATAGTTTTAATAAAGATGGGGTAATATTTAGCGGGAAAAATCGACCACGACTTTTGTGTGAAAAATTACAAAATTTACATTCTATGGCTTATATATTTATTTATTCTTGAAGGACATAAATCGGAGAAGTTGAGAGAATACCCAAGACGCAGACCGCTATGCACTGCACTGGTACCTGAACGCACCAAAATATTTGTATCATGGCAATCATTTTTTGACATGAAGTCCCGGCTATGGTCGAGGACGACACCTATGATTTTAATGGAGATCTGATGTTTTTCTAGTCATTCCAGATGTCACAATTATCAGCCGAACAAATCAAAATTTAGACAGGGAAAGGGATCTGGACAATTAATTAGAATTGATTTTTTATCAGACAATAATTAGCGGATCAAAAAAACGGATCTTGAAACATTTACATGAATGATCCTTCGCCCCTAAAAAGGCATAAAAATCAAAAATTCAGCTTGAGCCCGGCTGGTATTTGAACCCTGGTTTCCATGGCATCTGTAGAGATTGTTGTCCGGCGCCTTAGCGTTCAAATCCATCCTATCTTCAAATCCACCCTCATCCTTATCTTCCTAAGGTGGCACAATATGCAGTTGTATACCATTGAAGAAAAATATGATAGTCTGTATGGAAAAAAAGTCCGTCACTACAAGAAAAATCTGCTCTTAAAAGGAATGTTCTGGTGTGATGCCAAATGTCCGAACCTTGACACGATTGAATTTAATTCGTAGATGCAATTTCGCAACAATATTCGACATACATACAACTTATCAAGTAACGACATTTGGAAGCCACGTTGCTCAATATGCCTGATGAGCCGCTTAACCAATGGAGAAACGCGTCGCATAATGATGGGAATGTAGTATCTCTCTGGTTTTCCTTTTCATTGTAACTTCGATCATGTAGCTCATCTCGAAAGAGAAAATTATAAAAAATAAAAATTTTGTGTATAAAATAAAAAAAAAAAAACAGTGAACACATGTCGCAAAAAGTTGCCATTGTAAGAGCTGTTACCTTTTGATCTAATATCAAACTAGAAGTTGCGAATCTCGGAATATATTTCCGCAAAAGGTTAAATTTTTAGTGATAATTGCGTTGGGTATCATATGGCCAGCTCCGTCCACTGTACTGTACAGCTCACAGGTTTTAATTTATAGTTCAAATTATTTGATAAATACTTATCGGTTCTGTGATCGAAGAGAATTCCACTTATACTAATATTATTATCTCCGATATTTATACGGGTGGATTAAGCTGGAGACCATCTTACCTAAAATGAAAAAAAAAAAACAAAAATTATTAGAAAATATTTTTATGTTATTTAAAAAATTAATTTATAAAAAGGTAATGCAAATATTTTTCTAGAAAATTTCACGAAAAATCCATCACAGTGAATCGTTTCGATTTAGCCAGAATTTTTTTCCCGGCAAGAAGGTGTCAACATGACGTCAATAACAATTTTTATAAATTTCTCACAATGGCCTAAATGGTACCCAACAATAACCCTAAATACCTCACATCTTGCTAACCAACAATATCGATATTGTATTGACCATCAAAAAACGAAAATAAATCACAGTGCGACATATTTCGCAAGTAGATCAATTAATTCACAACTCTCTGAGGTATTTGGCCGCATGACACACATATTGAATCAAATTTTATTTTATATTAAAGACAAACAATAAGTTATTGAAAAAAAACGAAAAAAAAATAAAAACAGTAATACAATAATGCCAAGAAAAGAATTCAATACTGAAAAGGAGCGAAATCAAAACAAAAAACGAAAAAATATTGGTAATAAAGACGATATATATGAGGTTAATAAAATATAATAACTACAACAACAAAAAGCGAATAAAAACGGGTTATTTGAAGTTGTGGTTAAAATGAGCCAAACACACCGAACTTAACAAAAAAACAACAGCAGCGAAACGAAACTGGTCAATGAGTAATCAATAGAAATGAATGTTATATGTGAAAAGAAGAAAAAAAAACAAATGCGCATAAAAATGTGCAAGAGTAACAACAACAGAAAATAATAAATATGTTGTTGGTTACACGCTATCAAAGAGTCTCTGACCACATCATTCATCTGCAACAAAAGCCATGTATGCAGCCAAACAGGCAACCTGGCTTTCAATCCAAAAAGTTGGCTATATTAAAAAAATGAAGAAAAAAAAACAATTTGGCATGATCACAAATGAATGTTGAATATGCAAGAGCACATTCAAAGGAACATTAGGGTGGATGTTAAAATTGTGTATGCAATTTATTCTTTGAACCCTATAATTCGAACTACAAATTTTGTAAAGCATTCCGATCAGATAATTGAGGGAAAATCTGTTCAGAAAAATACAAGCTTTCGAATTCTATCTTTAAAAATATGAATCGACACTGCGTATTTAGGCGCACACCTCATCTTCTTGTTGGTAAATTGTAAATAAGTAATTTCCCCACGTTGGGCGCCAAAAGTAAATAATTCATAATTTTTTCATTATTGCAAATTAAGTGAACGAAATTAGAAGACAGTAATTTTGTAGATACATATGGAAAATGTAATTTAAATTAAAAATTAACTATTGAGCCTCGTTGGGCGCCAAATGCAAACGAATTCTATTACAACTTGCAGAAGGTTGAGAGAAACCCTTTAAAATAGAACCTTTCGAATTCTATCTTTAAAAATGTGAATCGACACTGGGTATTTAGGTGTATACGTTATCTCCTCTTTGGTCAATTGTAAATAAGTAATTTCCCCATGTTGGGCGCCAAAAGTAAATAATTCATACTTTTTTAACATTATTGTAAATTAAGTTAACGAAATTAGAAGATAATAATTTGGTAGCTAGATATTGAAAATGTAATTTAAATTAAAAAAATAAATTTTGACCCTCGTTGGACGCCAAATGCAAACTAGTTCTATTACTTACTTACAGATGGTTGAGGGAAAATCTTTCCAAAAAAATTGAGCCTTTCTAGCTTTAAAAATGTGAATCGAAATTGTAAATTAAGTGAACGAAAATAGAAAATAATAATTTTGATGTTGTAATTTAAATTAAAAAATAACTATTGACCCTCGTTGGGCGCCAAAATGCAAACGAGTTCTATTACAACTTACAGATGGTTGAGAGAAAACCTTTCCAAAAAAATAGAGCATTTCGAATTCTATCTTTAAAAATATTAATCGACATTGAGTATTTAGGCGTACACCTTATCTCCACAATGGTCAATTGTAAATTATTAATTTCCCCACGTTGGGCGCCAAAAGTAAATAAACCATAGGTTTTCATTATTGTAAATTAAGTGAACGAAATTAGAAGATAATAATTTTGTTGTTATATATTGAAAATATAATTTAATATAATGACCCTCATTGGGCGCCAAATGCAAACGACTTCTATTACAACTTACAGATGGTTGAGGAAAACCTTTCCAGAAAAATAGAGCCTTTCGAATTCTATCTTTAAAAAGGTGAATCGACACTGGATATTTAGGTGTATACCTTATCTCCTCGTTGGTCAATTGTAAATTATGATTTTCGCCACGTTGGGCGCCAATAATTCATCATTTTTTCATTATTTTTGGGCATCAAATGTAAACGAGATCTATTACAACATGGCAAATAATTAAATTAAAAATATTTACAGTCAATTAAAGGCTACTTTTTAAATTGATATCATAAAACGGTTATAATAAAAGTAAATGTATTTGTTTTTAAACAAATGGTCGTCATGGAATTTTATAAACCAAAAAATACCTGATTCTGCTAAATTTTGTAAAGCAATTCGATTAGATGGCTGAGGAAAACCCTTACCAGAAAAATACCGCATTTTAAATTCGATCTTTGAATATATTAATTGGCCCTGGTACTTTATCTCATCGTTGGCCAATTGTAAACAAAGTAATTACCTCACGTTGGGCGCCAAAAGTAAATTAGCCAGAGTTTTGTTCATTATCGCAAATTAAGTGAACGAAATGGCAAGACAATAATTTCGTAGATTCGATTCAATTCGTGGAGCTATGTCGATAGCTCCAAGAATTGAATCTTCAATACCGTGATTTGACGCTGTGATTTTGGGGTACATATTATATTTTACGCGACTTCAAAGTAAGAAGTCCCAAGGGCTCTGTGACCACCTATAATCACCTATTCGAATGATAATTGATAATTTCCCGTATGCGTTCAATGGTTTAATTTCCTGTGTGGCACACGTTGCCAAGATCTATACCATCCAATTCCGATCAACATCTCTCGATAGCACAATCCATTCACCAATAATGTTGATCCGACATCTACTTATCGAAAAACTTCGGTCCAAAGACCTCCCCCCATCACAAAACGCAACAAAGTCTCTCTTCTCAACCGTAACTGTTGGGGTTTTCAAGCATCAGATCCGGCAATTTCGTTTGCTGTTGGGTTGCTGGTGATTATTTCCTAGTGATTATTTGATGGAAATCCAGATCATGTATATGCATTTCATGTACCCAATCAGGTCCATGCATTTTATGTACCAAAAAGGTACGACATTATTGATGATCTTCAAGACCAAAGTATTTATGCAAAATTCGGCGTAATTAAATTCTGAAGTGTTCGATTCTTAAGAACAACAAGAGCAGTAATATTCTCCTAGTGCACAGGTTTTACTATTGTCCCAACAATTCGATTTTTACCAACATTTCTGTGATGCGTTTCGACTAATTACTTCACGATAGCTGAGAGAAATTTCCGTAAAATCATCGCAACTGCTGTCGCTCGCTTCATACCTGATGGTCGAATACCCGATGTAAGACCAAACTTCCCAGCAGAGGCAACGGTATTGGCCAATGAGCGTGATGAGCTCCGTCGTATGAACCCTGAAGAATTGATGGCTCGATACATAACACATGTGGAATAGGTCCACCCGGCACTATGCACCTCTTGAACTGCCTACGTAAGCCGACTTAACTATCGCCGAATTCTTTATGGACACATTTATTTTTTTAGGTTGGGTTTTCTGGATATATGTGGGCTTGTCCATATATCATGCAGTCGTCCGAATGCTGCTTCCGCTTTGTTAAACCTATTGATTTACTCCGTCTCTATTAATTAAGTCGAGGTAACCGCTAAACCCTGTTCTCGTGTTGCTTTCTTACTTTGTAGCATTTTTTTTTTCTATTACCTACTTTATTTTGTTGAAGCTGGGAGGTTTACTAAATATGCTCCGCGTATTTTCCATTGGGCTGCTATTGTAGATTTCGCTTTTTTAAGGGCGTTTCTGGGGTAACTGATTTTTAGGAAATGTTCTCTCCATTTTTTGAATTTGTTCATCGGTGTTTGACTCCTGCTACACCTTCTTTTTGTGAGATTTTTCTAGGAAATTTCTCAAAAAAAATGCACGACATTTATAGTTACACATTAACATAAAATCATTTCGACTTTTCACCCTAATACACTGCGCTACAAAGAATAATACGAAACTAGTTCTTTATTTTTTGCAATCGCCACCACATTGAAAAAAATATGCCTGTCAGCCAACACACAACTGCGGCAACAGCAGTTTTTTCCTCTATCTCTCAATTCCAGCTGATTGTTAATATCAAACGTAAAACAGCAAAAAACATACAGAGAAACTAAATATAAAGTTGTTCCAATATTTTCCGATCTGGTATTAGTTTTTGTTGATACATTTTTTATTTGCCCCACTGACTTACATTAAATAAGAATATCATCTTTCATAGCTGTTGTTGTTACAGTTAGCTGTAGTTTTTTTTTTTTTTAATTTTTGATAAGAACAAAATGGGTTAAACGATAAAATAAAAGAAAAACTCTCCAAAGACCCGCAATAAGCATTAGTATGTTGGGAAAGGTAGTGATAGTGCTGTCGTCTTAGGTGTGAACATAGATAACCTCTATTTCTTGTAGATAATGTCAATATGTAGGTATTGCATCATGACATTTCACACTTGTTGATATATGTATGCATGTTTGAATATTGTGAGGATCGTCGGAGTAAGAAACAATTGTTAACAAACAAGTCGGAGGAGCTCTGAAATTTGGAACGGCTCAAAGGAACTGCTGAACGAAAAGGACGATTTAGAGCAATGAAAACAAAAATAAATGACTTAAAGCCGATTGGAAAACATTGATAAGATATCCCCCGTTTATCAAACTTCGTAGTTAGTGGTTTAATTTGCACTACATCTACACTAGACAGAAACGAATTTTTGAAAATATGCGCAAACGAAATAGTGGTAGATTTTGATGTAACAAGTACACGTATGGAAGCCTCTGGGAACATGCAGCCAAAAACTTCGAGAGACTTCGATATTATACGAAGCCATCTGCTGATCTAGTTGTGCCACCCTCGATGCTTTACGAAGAGTTTGTAGACTCCATTGGGCAATTACCGCCCTATTTCGTGTGCCCAAGGTCAATGCCGTTAGATCCTGTTCTTCTTACTTTTGCATTGTTTCAGTTTCGTTAGTTAGTTTTTATTCCAAATAGTAGGTATACTATAGCCTGTCCTAGGTTATGGGGCTGCCATCTATCGTTGCCTAGGTCCATCAACCGTTTGACAGTCGTTGGTATCCTTGCTTAGTTATTCAGTGTTGAAATTTCCTTTAGGTGGCGTTATATCCCGCCATTCTTATTTGTGCAATCCAAACCTTATTCTCATTTCGCTTATACCTGAGACTTCGATATTATACGAAGCCATCTGCTGATCTAGATATGCCACCCTCGATGCTTTACGAAGAGTACGTATTGCCATTGCCATTGGGCAATATCCGTCCTATTTCGTGTGCCCACGTCATTGCCATCCTGCTGTTCTTAATTTTGACTTGCTTCAGTTTTGTTAGATAATTTTTATTCCAAATAATAGGTATACTGTAGCCTGTGCTAGTTTATGAGGGCTGCCATCTATCGTTTCCTAGGCCCACCAACTGCTTTGCAGTGGTTGGTGTCCTTGCTATTTATTCAGTGTTGAATTTTTCTTCAGGTGGGGTTATATCATGCCATTCTTATTTGTGCAATCCATATACCTTATTCTCATTTCACTTATACCTGAGACTTCGCTATTATACGAAGCCATCTGCTGATCTAGCTGTGCAACCCTGGATGCTTTACGAAGATATCGTAGACTCCATTGGGCAACACCCGTTATATTTCGTGTGCCCAAGGTCATTGCCATAAAATCAAATCCATTCTACAAATTTCGATTATAATCTTTTAGATAGGATCCACGAAGACAAAACATTGACATTCGTATGTCTACATCGTCCACTTCTACTCCATCCTTCTTTAGAAAATATTTTATCTACGAACACTAATACATTTCCTAAAAATTGTAGGTTATGAAGAACTATCGGATTTAATAGATGTCACAGTAGTTTTGAATTACCTGCACAAACAACGCTTGCAATTATGTCTGTGCAGGAAAGTCAAAAGTGCAGATATTTGAAATACCTTACCTGCCACAAAGTGCACGTAAGTTATCTTACTGCATAGAAATGCGACAATGTTCAATTTTCTGAAATACGCAATCAACGCTAAGTATCTAATAACGAAACAGAAAGAATATTGTTTTAATACATGTATCTCCTGCAATAAAGCAATATCTTAAATGTGCAGGTAGGAATAGTGCTCTTAAACGAAATATTTGAGAGGGAATATGAGAAAAAGTACCAAAGATTAACTTGTGGGCAGATTTGACTTCCCGGTTCGTAAAGACAAATCTAATAGCAGTAAATCTCAAAAAATTGGTATTATATAGTCTTCTGAAGCATCTGACTAGCATTGCAGCACGATTTGCTTGGATAGCAGTTAAACAATTAGTCGTTAATTATGTTCTTCTGGCAGCATAACGGACGCAGGTTAGTATGGATTCCAATTGTAACGCTAACAATAGGAGGTTGCAATAACAGCACTGGAAGTTTATGTGTTCATATTTGTAGTATATCTTTCACAAGGGACGAGTCTTTAGATTTGCATATCAATGCTAGACTAGACCAGACCACAATAATCTCAGTAACCAGACCAGACGAACCAGCCACCAACGAACCATCAAACCAAACAAACGTCACACGAGTCGGGATTGTTACTTTTTGTAGGCTTCTTGTTTTTCTATTTTTCCGGTTTTGTTTTTCTTTTTGGTCTCACTTTGTTTTCTTTTTTCTGGTTGTTGCTGATATGAAACAGGAAATATTGTTGTATGGCGTATTTGATATTCGCAGCAAGCGAGTTATTTTTTCATTTATAATTTTCTCGCTTTTTTTCTGATGTTATTTAATTTTGCGTTGTTGCATTGCGAACGGCAGGCCACAGACGATGGGGAGATGATGACATCAAAAGTTGGCTGGGTTATATAACAGCAACAACTGGTCCCTGCAGCTGCAGCAGCAGCTCCAGCCATCGCTCAAAGAAGATAATGGCAATAAATCCAATAGGGAAATGCAATAATTTTTCCAAAGCTACAGAAAACAAGAGGGGAAAAAAGTTCGAACTTTTTTTTAAACTACCATAGTCCAGATGCAGTAGATGCGGAATTGTAAAATGGTTCAAATGTTTATTAAACGGTCATATGGGAAAATCAGATTAACTTCGTTTTTTTTCACACCACCATCATCGCCATATTCAGACCAGCCAGCAAATATTGTTGCGGAACATAAGGAAAACATAAAAATGTGATGACAATTGTGATGTTTTTTTTTCTTTATTTGGGAAAATGTGACAAATTGCAAATGTCATACAATGGAGTACAGTAATTTTGATTTAGCTGCCTTACACCTAACTGCACTTTGGGTTTAGCTGCCTAAAATACCCATTCATTTATTTGGGAAACTGTGACAAATTGCAAATATCATATAACTGGTAAATTAGATAGTACAGTAATTTTCATTTAGCTGCCTTATATATAACTGCACTTTGGATTTAGCTGCCCAAAATACCCTTCATGGGTGCTTTTTCTCAGATTCCCTTTCAAAACTTTCATTTAAGAGCACAATTCATTCCAGCATATTTAAAAAGATAACTCAAAATATTTACAGTTTTTTTCACTTACTTAAATTTTTTGCATTTAGCTGCACAGGGAATATTAGATTAAGAAATAGTCGGAATTTCTTTGTTATTTTTTTCAGATTCCCTCGCAAATATTTCATTTGAGCGCACAATTTATACCAGCACATTTAAGATGGCAGCTCAGGTAATTAGCACTTTTTTCTCTCTAAACTCACATTTTTTGCATTTAGCTGCACAGGGAATATTAAATTAAGAAAAAGTCGCTTTTTTGTATTATTACATACTTAGTGCTAATCGTGTTCCAGAAAATGTAACATTGTCCCATTTTTTACAGTGATTTCACTTACATTCACGGTGAGGCAGGTAAGAGATATAAGATATCTGCACATTTGACTTTCCTGCACAGAAATAACTGCAAATGCTTTTTTTTGTGGAGGTAAGTCAAAACTATTGTATATATGTATGATATGGAATGCAGATCTGCAGTTAACATCGGAAAAGGCCCCTCAAAGACCTTCAATACCGATGAAGAGTCCAGACAAGGAATCCGCCAGTCGTTTTAGTTATTTTATATCCCGCTGGAAAAGGTCATACAAGATGCAAACGTAAGCAGAAAGAGTACTCTGTACACCAAACTCGTTTAAGTCACATCGACATAATGGGTCGAACATTGCGACCGGTAACGGCCACCTTCAAAAAAATTGAGAAGGAGTCTTTCAAAATGGGTCTGGCGTTAAATGGTGAGATGCCAAGCCAAAAGTATTGACGTGCAAGACTTCTAATAGACTTGGATCAACTGTGGAACTTAACAACTACAAACTTGCCCACTACCACTCAGAGAAAATCGGAAAATCTGGTATTCAGAAATTTGTTGATAAACTTCAACAAATTCAAACGCAATAATTTTTACATTTTTAATTATATTGAATGAAACCAAAAAATTTCGGAAATAGCATCAAATTTTAGAATATGTTTAGATTTGTTCGAATTGGTCACCTTTGGCACGAATTATGACCTTCAAACGGCCAATGAAACCGCCATACGCTGCCCGAATGTTGCTCTGCGGTATTTTGGCCCATTCTCGGTGAAGGGCTGGCTTGAGGTGATCGACACTTTGGTATTTTTAGTGCCTATCCAAAATACTCCAGAAACAATAGTACAACGGATTGGTATCCGGAGATTTTGGTGGCCATTATGCACTGGAAATGAAGCGAGGAACCTCATTTTGGTGCTTAGTCCTGTTGGAATGTTCAAGGTCTACGGCCAAAATGTTTGCTTGCCCAAGTCTTTAATACACCCTCCAGAATATTTTCGCGATAATATTCGGAATTTGTTCTCATTCTCATGGTCGATTAATACGAGCGGAGAGCGACCATCGGCTGTTTATGCTTGAGTCCTGGTGGCCAATCGAAGCTGTACATTTTCAGCTGACCTCTTTGGTAAGTAAACACGACGATCATTTTGTTTGTTTACAAACTGCTGGACAACGAATGAGAATCGGGGAAACCAAATTCACCACTTTCGGCCAAGCGAAGCACCTCTTTTGAGTCTATTTTCTTTCTGTTGCGGTGTAAGTTCTTGCAATTTTTGGAATTTCAATGGCTTTACCCCTAGCTCATTTTTCAATATTTGCCGAATGGAATATTGTGATATGTTCAGCTCATTTAGCTATTTTTCGGCTACAGCGATGCGGGTTTCGATCACGTCGCTTCTTTACTTTTCGAACCATTTCTGCTGATGTTGCTGTTTTTTTTTTTCTGTCCACTTCCTTGACGTCAGGCTACACTACCAGTATCACGGTAACGAGCGATGGTACGAGACACAAAAGATTCATCCACATCTAAATGCTGGAGTGCTCTAACGATAGCCACTTGTGGGTTTCCCGCCAAATATAAAGAAATACCATTATCACGCTTGAACTCCATCACGAATAACTTTTTTTCTTTCAAAAAATCTAAGTCTCGTTGAGTGGTTCAAAAAAAAAATCTTTAAAAAATCCAATCCTTGAAAAAATATTCTCTAAAAAGTGACTCAAAAAATCGTTAAAAAAACAAACTTTGTTAATTAGCTTAAAAAAATCTTCAAAAAATCGAAGCATTGTTAAATGGCTTAAAAAATCTTTAAAAACAGGCTTTGTGTTAATGTCCTTAAAAAAATATTCTTTAAAAAATCTAAGCTTTATTAAATGGTTCAAAAAAAATTCTTTAAAAAATCCAATCCTTGATAAAATATTCTCTAAAAAATCGAAGACTTCTTAAGTGGCTCAAAAAATCTTTACAAAAATCCAAGTCTTGTTAATTGACTCAAAAAAATCTTTAAAAAATCCAAGCATTGTTAAGTGGCTCAAAAATTCTTTAAATCAATTGAGGCCTTGGGTTGAAGTCCTTGAAAAAAATTCTTTAAAAAACTACGCCTTGTTAAGTTGCTCCAGGCTTTGTGTTGTTGTCCTCAAAAAATATTCTTTAAAAAATCTAAGCCTTGTTAAGTGGTTCAAAAAAATTCTTTAAATGAGTTATTTGTAAGGATTTAGATAATGTTCAATTTTCAATCCCAAAACACTAACCTCTGACTATTAGGAACCGATTCGTCGAGCCATTAGAAAAGGCATATCTATGACTAACATTTCCCACACCTTGATTCCATCTATTTTTTATTTATTTATTTTTTTTTTTTTGCAATAAATGCCAAGCAAATCTTCTTCATATATATTTTTTTCAAACTTGTTTTGTTTTTATCAATTCAAGTGCAAAAATAAAACAAAAAAACTTAAAGGACAAGTGTTTCGAAAACAAACAAAAAAATGTTGTTATTTAACAAAACACAAAACTGTTTGCATTTAAATGAGGAATGAAAGAAGAAGAATAGGACGGCAGAAGACTGAAGCAACAGAAAATACAATAGAAGTTCAAAAGATAGCAGCACACACCTCCAGGCTATACAAACCGAGGTTGGGGGATCAACACCACCGTCACCGCCACTAGAAGTGTCTTCATAAATTTACAACTGACAGATAAGTAGACCTCGGATTTTGCATATTTGCATATTTTTTAATAATGAAGATATCGAAATTCTGATTGGACACAAATTCGTTTCAAAGGATTTAGAATTATTTGAAGGGTTCATATTTTTTAATTTTTTGCATATTTGCATATTTTGCATATGCACGAGATATGCAAAAAATATGCAAAATATGCAAAAAATATGCAAAATATGCAAAAAATATGCAAAATATGCAAAAAATATGCAAAATATGCAAAAAATATGCAAAATATGCCAAAAATATGCAAAATATGCAAAATATATGCAAAATATGCAAAAAATATGCAAAATATGCTAGGTCGATATGCAATAAATATGCAAAATATATGCAAAATATAGGCAAAATATGCAAAATATATGCTAAAATATGCAAAAATATGCAAAATATGCACGGTATGCTAGGTCGATATGCGATAAATATATGCAAAAAATATACAAAATATGCATTGTCGATATGCAAAATATATGCAAAATATGCAAAAATATGCAAAATACGCAAACATATGCAAAATATGCAAAATATATGCAAAATATGCACAAATATGCACAAATATGCAAAAATATGCAAAAATATGCAAAAATGTGCAAAATATACAAAATATGCAAAATATATGCAAACATATGCAAAAATATGCAAAATATACAAAATATGCAAAAATATGCAAAAATATGCAAAAATATGCAAAATATATGCAAAATATGCAAAAATATGCAAAATATATGCAAAATATGCAAAAATATGCAAACATATGCAAAATATGCAAAAATATGCAAAATATGCAAAATATATGCAAAATATGCAAAATATATGCAAAATATGCAAAAATATGCAAAAATATGCAAAAATATGCAAAAATATGCAAAAATATGCAAAATATGCAAAAATATGCAAACATATGCAAAATATATGCACGGTATGATAGGTCGCAATATTAAAGATAGAACTTTGAAATGTTGTACATATATTATTACTCCTAGGATGTTTGTTATTGGAAATGGGATATATCGGTCCACGTTTTAGTATATCGCCATAAAACGGTTATATATGTTTGCATGTTTTATACATATATTTAGCAAATTTTTTATAATGCCCCAAAAATCTAACAGTTGAACCATGAAACGCATACATACAAAATTAGATTTCTATAGGTTAAAAATAAAAAAAGGACACAAATTCGAAAACTACCATGAAAAATCTTTTTTTTTTTTTGATTAAAATGATTGTATATGTGAAATATGTTGCTCATATTTGCACATATTTTGCATATTTTTGCATATTTTGCATATTTTTGCATATTTTGCATATATTTTGCATATTTTGCATATTTTTGCATATTTTGCATATTTTTGCATATTTTGCATATATTTTGCATATTTTGCATATTTTTGCATATTTTGCATATGTTTGCATATTTTTGCATATTTTGCATATTTTTGCATATTTTGCATATTTTTGCATATTTTGCATATGTTTGCATATTTTTGCATATTTTGCATATTTTGCATATTTTTGCATATATTTTGCATATTTTTGCATATTTTGCATATATTTTGCATATTTTGCATATGTTTGCATATTTTTGCATATTTTTGCATATTTTGCATATTTTTGCAAATTTGGCATATTTTGCATATTTTGCATATTTTTGCATATATTTTGCATATTTTTGCATATTTTGCATATTTTTGCATATTTTGCATATATTTTGCATATGTTTGCATATTTTGCATATTTTTGCATATTTGGCATATTTTGCATATTTTGCATATTTTTGCATATATTTTGCATATTTTTGCATATTTTGCATATTTTTGCATATTTTGCATATATTTTGCATATGTTTGCATATGTTTGCATATTTTTGCATATTTTGCATATGTTTGCATATTTTTGCATATTTTGCATATGTTTGCATATATTTTGCATATTTTTGCATATTTTGCATATTTTTGCAAATTTGGCATATTTTTGCATATTTTGTATATTTTTTGCATATATTTATCGCATTTATCGACTTTGCATATTTTGCATATTTTTGCATATTTTGCATATTTTTTGCATATTTTGCATATTTTTTGCATATTTTGCATATTTTTTGCATATTTTGCATATTTTTTGCATATATTTTGCATATTTTTTGCATATATTTTGCATATTTTTTGCATATTTTTTGCATATTTTTGACATGACCCCAAATATCGATCAATTAAAGCATGAAACGCCTAAATACAAAATTTGAGTCCAATCGGATAAAGCATAAAAAATATGCAAAAATCCGAGGTCTACAGATAAGACAATACAACTAATAATAAGTGTGACAGTTTGTTATTTACGTTTTGGTTTTTTCGAAAAGGAAGGAAATTCAAGGTTGTTGAGGTTTTTTTTCTATTCTACTTTTTAAAATATCAATTATAACGAAACAAAAAAAAAACTATAAAAGGAGACCTCAATGAGTCTTAGAGTGTTTTGAAATTAAAAACAAATAAAAAAACACCGGTTGGATTTTTGCAAGTGAAGAAGAAGAATAAGTATCTAAAATTTCAATTTGAAATTCAAGTGGTTCATTTAATGACGATTCGTGTAAAATATTGAAATATTTATTTGGAGTTATTTGTTTGTGATCTATTTACACACTATCGATTGTGACTAGGAAGGAGATTACCACAGCTTGAAAATATTTACTTAAGGCAACGTGAATTCACAAAGCTGTAAAGGCGAAAATCGATTTTCAACTCGAAAAAACCAAGCTTTGTAACCCCTCCCCGATAAGATGGACCGTCAAAACTAGGATTTTATTTCTGGGCTTTGCCAGTGTAAATTGATGTCAGTAGTAAACGAAACACCAAACCTCAAAAACTCAGGCTCGGGAATTGAGCGAGGACATCAAATATGCTGAATATTACGTATAACTTTTATATGGCGTCTACGTAAAAATATGGACTTATATGCTCCATAAACAAGTTGTTTATCATCTATGGTCCCGGAAGCTTTAGTAACTTAATGCTAAAATATAGTCACAATTTGATTGGTCTATCAATCGTATAAAGGGGCTGGATGTTTAAATGAGGCATATACCAATATTTAACCCTTTCGCTGTCAAAAACAATTTTTGTCGGAATAAAAATCTAAAATTTTGTATTTAAAATCATATAAAGGCACAGTGCTTAGAAAAAAGGCAATTTTAATTTTTAACCCTCGGACAGTTTTGTCTGTCTTTCAGCAAAAACAAAAACATCAATTGTAACGGTACATAGGATATCCGAAAAATCGCAAAGAAACGGAGTAATTTTAGATGTCGAATATATTCCAAAAAATCACTGAAAGGGTTAAAATTCGGTTGAAAATCCCGACAAATCCTAAATCTTGGCCAAGCCAAGCTTTGTAATCCCTCCACCATAAGGTGGACACTCAAAATTGGGATTTTATATTGGGGCTTTGTCAGTGTAAATATATGTTCGGTATAAACGAAACAACAAACTATAAATATTTAGACTAGAAATTTGAGCCAGGACCTTAAATATATCGAATATGACGACATGTAACCTTTATAACCTTTATATTATATAGGCTATGTAAAAACATAAACACATATATTCTGTGAACAAGTTATTTACCCCCTAAGGCCCCGGAGTGTCGAATAACAGCTACTTCGAAATTCTTTAATATTGTCACTTCGCTTCGAAATGCGACTAGGTCCATCAAAAATCTCGGTTGAAATCGGTTGAAAATCTCTACAATGCCGAATTTTGATGGGAACTTTTGTATGGGGGCTTTCTCCGAAATATGAAATATGAGGCAATGTTAATAATTTTTGTGAGCGAGATTTCCTACCCAATCCGAAATCAAAATATCACAAATAGACCGAAATTTGGGAAATCCTCCTTACTTGGCCTTTGAAAAAGATTCTTTAATTTTTTATTTTTTAAAAAATCTATCTGTTAAGTGGCTCAAAGAATATATGCTTTAAAGATCCACAGTTTTTTCGGTCTTCCAAAAATATTATTTACAAAATCTGTGCATTATTTTGATAATCAGAAAAAAAATCATTAAAAATTTATTCTTTTATTTTGGTCCTCAATGTATATTCTTTAAAAATTCTACGCCTTATTTTAGTCTTTTATAAAATCTATCTGTGAAGTGGCTCAAAAAATATGCTATTATCCCTTATTTTGATCCTCAGAAAATATTCTTTAAAAAATCCATGATTTTCTTTAAAAGTTCGAATCCTTATTTTGGTCCTCCAAAAAAATACTCTTTAACAATTCACTCCTTATTTCGATCTTCAAAAGAATATTCCTTAAAAATCTACGCGTTATTTTGATACCCAGAAAATATTCTTTAAAAATCCATTCTTTATTTTGGTCCTCAAAGAATATTCTTTAAAAATTATACTCATTATTTTGGTCCTCAAAAAAAAAAAGTTCCTTAAAAAAGCTACGCCCTATATGGGTCCTCAAAATATATTCATTATAAAATTCAGAAGCTACAAAAAATCAACACCTTGTGCTGATGTCCTTTAAAATCTACGCCTTGAAAAATATTATATAAAAAATCTACGCCTTTATGAGTTGCTCCGAAAAGTTCTTAAAATGATCCAAACTTTGCATTGATGCCCTTACAAAAATTCTATAAAAATCAAAGCCTTACGAAGATGCCATTGAAAACTATTCTATAAAAACCGTCGCCTATTTATATTGCTTAAAAAAATTCTTTAAGCTATAATCAACACATTTATGACCCTGAAAAAATATTCTATAAAAAATCCATGTCTTGTTAAGAGGCTCAAAAAATTAAAAAAAAATTCAAGCCTTGTGTTGATATCCTTAACAAAAATATTCTTTAAAAAATCCACAAATTTTTAGGTGGCTCAAAAAATGTATTTAAAAAATCCACTCAATAAAAAAAATCTTTAAAAAAAAGCTTAAAAATACTTAACAGAAATCCAAGCTTATGAACAAATCCAAAACCTGTGTTGATGTCCTTGAAAAATATTCTATAAACAATACAAAATGGCTTAAAAAATCTTAAAAAAATCCAGGCCTTGTGTTGATGTCCTTAACAAATATATTCTTTAAAAAATCCACGACTTTATACTCTTTCGAGTCGAGCTTAATGATCTAAGTTTTGCAATGAAAAGAAAAGCCAGGAGAAGAACCTACGTACCCCCAATTATGCGACGCGTTTCGCCGTTGGTTAAGCGGCTCATCAGGCATATTAGGGTATGTGGCTTTATAAAGATCGTATGTTGTTAACTTGTATTTATTCTGCCCTGATGCGAAACTTGCATATGCGAATTAAATTCAAGATTCGACATTTGTCTTCTTTCTAGAAACAGTCCTTTTCAAAGCAGATTTTTGTTGTAGCGATGGATAATTAATCCACGCACCTACAATTGCTTCCTTGGTATAGCTTAAAATGATTTAACAGAAACCCAAGCCTATGTCCTTGAAAAAATATTCTATGGACAAATCTAAAAACTGTGTCTGGTTAAATGTCTTAAAAAATCTTTAAACAATCCAAGTCTCATTAAATGATTAAAAAAATCGTTTAAAAAACCAGGCTTTGTGTGGTGTTCAAAAATTTTGTCTTCAAAAATTTTGCCTTGTTTGGTATTCAAAAATGTTGTCTTTAAAGAATCCACGCATCGTTTATGGCTCAAAAAATACTCTAAAAAATCCACACCTTTTGTCTTCAAAGAATCCACGCCTTGTTTGGTGTTCAAAAATGTTGTCTTTAAAGAATCCAAGCCTCGTTTATGGCTCGAAAAAACTATTCTAAAAAATCCAGGCCTTAATTTTGTTTTGTCCTAAAAGTATTCTTTAATATTTCAATTATAATACCCAATTTTAATATCTCAATCTATGTACATATATAAATTTGTCATTTATTTCCTTATACTATATTATCTCAAATATTTCGGCTACACCTTAAAAAATGTGGCCTAATTTACACCATAAATTTCTATCATTATTGAGAAAATTTGCAAATTCTTTTTTTTTTATTTTATTATCTTACAGGAAATTCCATTTTGCAAATTTCTTAACATTCCCCCCCAAACAAAATATTAGAAATTTATTCATTTCCCTCCCAAAAGTGAAATAGAAAAATGTTATCCTTTAATCAACTAAACTCTCTATTAAATCCTAGCGAAGAAAATTTACACACCCCATTTCTCTATTGTCTCTTCTTGTAGGTTCATTCATTCAGTGGAGTCCCCCCTTTCATCATTACTCACAATATGTGTGTGTGTATGATTAGAGTTTTTTTACCCTGCTGCGAGCAAAGATCCATGTGTATCTTATATTACCACTTTATTTCTACAGACAATTGTACTAGTTCAAATTTCAACAATTTACGAGTAGAGTTTGGTTTGGGACACTGATTGTAGTGTATTTCTACTGACAATGTCGACAGTTGGCTTTTCTTTTATTGTCATTAAAACATATTGAATATATACACATTTTTATGTAATTTTTTTGTAGATCGCATCGAAACAACGCGTTTTTATCGGCAATTAATTTGTTTTGTGTGTTTTATTGTTAAAAAGGTGATTATTTATTAAATATATAAACAAAATGAGTAAAAGAAATTATAAAAGATTAATTAAAAAACAAAAAATATTGTATAAAAACAGAAGTTTGCAATGTGAACAAGAAAATAGTGAAAGTGAATTTGTGTCAAACGGTGGAGATTTTATAAATGATTTCGTGGAAAATGGAATGGAAGATTTTGCAGTTCCGAAATTAATGTTGCGGGACAAACTTAAAAAGTGGTGCATGGAAACGAATCCTTCAAAGAAATGTTTGGAAAGTCTTTTATCAATATTAAAGGAAGAAGGTCTAGATGTTCCGCTCACTAGAGAGACTTTGGTGGGCAGAGCAAAAAATATGTTAACGAGAAATGTTGCCCCTGGAATTTATTGTCATATTGGCATAGAAAAACAACTACGAAAAGTTGGTCACATTTTGGAAAAGTATGAGGAAGTCGAACTAGATATAAATATCGATGGAATTCCACTGTTCAAAAGCTCTCGTGTGCAATTGTGGCCAATCCTTTGCAGAATCGTTAATATTCAGGAGAAAACAAAACCGTTTGTTGTTGGATTATACTTGGGAAACACCAAGCCGGGTAGTGTGAATGTGTATTTGAAAGACTTCATTGATGAAGTGATTCTACTAAAAGGTCAGTTTATCATACAACAAAAACATTTAAAATTGAAGTTTCGTTGCTTAATATGTGACGCACCAGCAAAAGCTTTCGTTTGTGGAGTTCCTGGACATACATCAACACATGGCTGCACCAAGTGTACTCAAATTGCGAAGAAGGTAAACAATGTCTTGACTTATAGTAGCGAGAGTGGTTCCCTAATCTCCGATGAGGACTTTGCTGTGCGAAAGTATCCATGCCACCATTCCCAAATGTTCAAAGAAGAAAAAACTCCTCTCGAAGAAATTGGATTTGGTATGATAAATCAGACTCCTTTAGATAGCATGCATCTCATTGACCTCGGAGTCACCAAAAAAATGCTAACCAGAATAATGCATAATAAAACTGAAAAGAAAACCTCAAAACAAAATATTTCAAAAATATCTTCTGAATTGGTGAAATTTAAAAAATACATTCCAAGGGAATTCCCAAGAAAACCCAGGCCTTTAGATGATCTTTGTCATTGGAAAGCGACTGAATTTCACCAGTTCCTTGCTTATACAGGAATTATTGCTCTTTATAATAATGTACACGAAGATATTTATTATGAATTTTTAACTTTACATTGTGCTTATCGACTTCTTAACAATGCACGACATATGGATCAAAATATTGTTCAAGCTAATAATTTGCTTCAATTATTTGTCGAGAACTTCTCAACTGTATTTGGTTCGAACAGCATTTCTTTTAACGTTCATAATCTGCTTCATTTGGCTTCTTGCGCAGAAAAGTATGGTCCCCTTATTTCGTTTTCTGCATATGCATTTGAAAATAAACTGCAAACACTGAAAAAACATGTTCGAAAACCATCACATATCTTTCAACAAATTATTCAAAAGGAAAAAAATTGCATGATTGTCAACACTATTCAGGATGGGTTAAAATATGAAAAAGGTGTTATCGTTGGAGCTTTTGTAAATGATTGCTACATATCCTGCAAAGAACCAGATAATATTTGCGCGGTGAATTCATGCATTCCAATAAAAATTGATAATATAAAGAAAAAGGGCGAAATATATATTGAAGGCAGTCGAATTTTGGCATTAGAAAGTTTCTACGAAGAACCGGTGAATTCTTGTGAGATTGGTATTTTCAAAACGAATCTGACTCTAGGGGAAAAAGAGACATTTTGTATTAAAGACATTCAGTTCAAATTTGTATGCTTGCCAATTGATTCTGATTTTGTAATCGTGCCCATTTTACATTCCTGCTTTCCAGAGAAATATCAAGCACAAATTTTTACCTCCTAAGTACACAACTCCCGCACATAAACATGTCGAACGAAAATGCCAACCCTTCCAAAGGAAAAATGAAATATTTTGCTCCACAAGGTAATCTCCAAAGATTATCACTAAATTTTTAACAGTATAACAAAATTGAGTTCATATTTTTGATAGCTAATGCAAAATGTTCTTCCTGCCAAGAAAATGCCAGAAAACTAGACACGATTATTGATATTTTGGCGGAGCATAAAGTTTTACTGGATCGTGTTATTTCTCAGAACGCATTTGTGGACAATATTATGACAATTTTTCCAATTGAATCGGAAGAAAACTTCGAGAATTTGATCGAATTCTCGCAACACAAGCAGATCTATATGTACGTATCTGCGTTTTGGGAATAACAAATTCATAACTAAAACAATTTTTACAATTGCAGACTCGACAAATGAAAAATCTCATTGCAGGTAACGCTGAACGTAATTTGCATAAAGTATTTGGAAGAAATATTATTATGGATTTTAATGTTGACGGAACTTTCGGGAAAAAAGGTCTACGAGATTTTGGTAATGTACTTGCCGCCATAATAGGTAAAACGTGTTTGTTTTTGTTTCAAATAAGTAATGCTAAAATATAGTTTATAAAACAGAAGTTATATCAACATTTAATAAATTACCTGACAAGACTTTACGAGCAGCGTTCCAACGCCAAAAGAAAAAGTATTTTAAGATCAACAAACGAAGCAGGCGCACCGAAGAAAAGGAACAAGATGAAAATGATGAAGAACCACAAATTTAACTGAATGTTTTTATGTTATACTATATAATTTTAAAATCCTAGTTCTAACACTATTCAGTTTTATTAAAAATAAGACAAGGTTTGGCCAGCCTTGAAAAAAGTGAGCTATATATGTAATCCATTTCTTAATTTATTACCTTGCCTAAAATTCGCAGACTGTTTTAGATTAATTAAATATATTGTGTGTAGATTGAACTGTGCTTTACTTTTGTTTTTGTTACTTAATAACTGCGTTAAAAATGTAACGTTGTTAAATACTTATTCTATTACAAGCATTTTCCTAAAAATCTCAAATGACTATTTGGTTCGAATGCCTCCATATGATCTCGAAAGGACTAATGGT
>NW_026883345.1:0-47980 GCF_032173495.1 Musca vetustissima | reverse complement strand
ATAACTTTTGATCATGATTAAAGGCATAATCATGGTTTATTTCCTTAATCATGCTGAATTTACAATGATTTATCATATAAATTTAAATAATTGTTTATGTTAAATCGTGAGCGAAATCATGATACTATTGTAATGCAACACAGTTTTTGTACGAAAAAATACAACTCTCTCACAATGAACCAAAATTGTCAACTGTTTTCACATAAAATTGTGTATTTTTTAAATACAAAATATAATACAAAATATAAAACGTTTACTTACCTTGTAAAAAGAAAAAAATGTCAATAGAACAAAATAGAAACGTACGCCGTTGATGCTTGAATTCAAAATGATTGTTGATGCAGGTCAATTGATTTTATTAACCGATAGCCATTCACGTTTGTGACTACTTTCGACTAATAACCTGTAATCATTTACACATTAAAGCCTATGTGTCAAACAAATGACTATTTTCGTAAAACCCGTTGTATGTAAATGTACCCATGTTAAATTTATCATGATTTACAATACATGATTTATTTATTTAAATCTAATAAAATGCAATAGTGGCAGCATTTCAACACATTTGTGTTTAAGTATTTAAATATGAGATTAAAAATGGACTCAATTTACGAAATATTTAAAGACATCCTACCGATATGCGCAATATTTTGAGAGTGTATACAATTGACTGCATTAAACGACATGTACACTAGAACATTTTACCGGGTTAAAGCGAGTTTACATATAACTTTTGATCATGATTAAAGGCATAATCATGCTGAATTTACAATGATTTATCATATAAATTTAAATAATTGTTTATGTTAAATCGTGAGCGAAATCATGATACTATTGTAATGCAACACAGTTTTTGTACGAAAAAATACAACTCTCTCACAATGAACCAAAATTGTCAACTGTTTTCACATATCTTTGTTTTCACATTCAATAGATTCCAAACGAAAGAATTTGCTTCTTTCAATCAAGAGGTTATAAACCTCTTCTATGTGGATTTATTTGACATATATACAATTGAATTGATCATTAAAACCCACATGGTTAAATGTAAATTCACTGTTAGTCCCAGTTCACACTAAAGTGATTTCATGAAACAAATTACATGAAAGTAGGCGTTCATAGATCGGGTTCCCCACTGCAGTAATTTTAAAAACCTTATCAGTTTTATGAAATAACTTTTGCTGATAGATTTGAGTAACGTACGTTAGACTGTACGTTTAGACTACGAAATCCACTCAAATGGTAATTCCATAGCGTATACGTCACCTTAATAGTTTACATATAAATAAATCATGTTCATAAATCCAGTGGATTATATTTGCACTTTTGGTTACATTGATTACTAAATCTAGATGATTTTTCAAAGAAAAATAAGCATATTATATCTCGATATATTATAATAATGCTCGCAATCATTATATTAGGTTAGTAGTCACATATGCAAATTTTATGTAACGAAATTTGAGTTTAAGGACGAAGAAGGCGAGAGGAATAAAATAAAATGAACAGTCATACCTGTACTTGCCAATTCTACTTTGTTTCTTTATTCATTGCAACAAATAATTGTACTTTATTTTATTTCATTTTCGCAGTCGGCAAACAATCAACAAAACTTTTAATGAACAAACAAGGAAATGAGTGTAAAGTAGAATTGAAAACTCATAAATTTGAAGCATGCATTATTTTCGTGTCGAAACAACAATGAAATTTTCAAAGATATTGAGAAGGGATTTTTTTAATAAAAAAATTTCACGTGCGACTACTGACTAATAAAATACAACACCGGAATATAGGTAATTTCGTCAGGTTTTGTTTGCAAAGGCATAGAAACGTAAAGACTTGACCAAGGTAGATATACAAGGTAGCCGCATCGGCGAATTTCTACAACAAACATCGGTTGTTGTATTTTGATATGTCAAAAATATATTGCCAAAACAAACAGATTGACAAGATTTTTTTACACAAATTCTTGTAGAAAATGTTAATAAAAGCATTGCCAAAAAATCTATTCGAAATTCGGAGATTTTCATTTATAATTTTGTTTTTTAATTTTTTGGTTCAACATTACAACAACATTTTTGACATTTATTTGTCCAACAGCTGGGCCGATGCGGCTACCTTATTAAATATACCTTGGTCAAGTCTTTACGTTTCTATGTCTTTGATGTTTGCAAATGGCAAATCAAAATTAAAAATGTTCCAACTGCTACAAAGGAGGACGAAGAAAAACTTGCCAATAACGAAGGTACTTGAAGTGAAGTCAAAGACATACAATCGTAAAGACTTGACAAGACGCATTTTCCAATATTAGTGTCAAATTTGTGGCTACACATTTTAATGGAAAATGCACTTTTTGATGTTCTCTCACCAAAAAATACTTAACAAAATACTTGGCATTGTCACCTCATTCCCTCGCAAAGGTCTGGAGATTTGGGTTAAAAGTGAACCCATACCCGGTGAATCACCAAAAATGTTTGGCCGTCATTTTCAAGCTGATGATAAGTTGGCGAAGGTCTCGATGCTTGCAAGGATTACTTCCGTGATGATTTAATTAAGGCTGATTGGGCTCTAATGGTTGAACTGAAGTAACTTTTCCAAATTTTATAAATTGTTTATAAATTTTTAATTTGTTTGCAATATGTTTATTTCCTGCTGATGTGGATGCCTGAAAATTATGATACGTATTCAAATAATGACCCATGAATACCAAAAGAACAATGCTTTCAGGGTATGTCAGGGTATTATAGTTTTGTGCAGCCCCAAGAGTTTGTAACGCCGCGACGTGTTGGTCCTAGACCCACCGTTAAGTATACCGATCGTCATATCTCGACTAGCTGAGTCGATATAGACATGTGTGGCCGTCCGTCCGTCTGTCCATTATAATTTGTAAACACGATAAAGGCCACAGTTATGGACCAATCTTCACGAAATTTTGCATGTAGGATGGGTTCTTCTGGCCAATGAAGATCCCTATGGTTTTTGGTAAAGATCAGTTGATATTAAGGGGATGAAATGGACCAAACACTTTATTTTTGTCGGTTTTCTGGTCGCTTCACAAAACATTGCGAATTTTTACACGGAGAATGGGATCGGGGCAAAGAATAAACATGCAAGTTTTGATAAAGATCGGTCAATATTTAGCGGGTCAAATAGACCCTGACTTTTGTGTGAAAAATGACAAAATTTGTGTTCTATTGCGATTAGAGTGGTTGACCTTTAAATTTATACCAATTATATTATCGTATGTACTCGGATGCGGGAGTTACACTTAATTATTAACAGGTGCTTAGGTATTCAAATATTATTTAGTAAACCATTACCACACTGGAGGGCGGAAATATAGGGGTGATCGCTTTGAAATGCTCCATGAGGTTGCAGTTATGGTCAAGGACAACGCCTTTAATTTTCGGTGATGATCAGATAATAATTTTGGGCTGAAGTGGACCAAAAACTTATTTTTTTGTGTTTTTACGAGTCGATTTGTAGGCCACAGGCCGAATAGCACAACACAACCCACGGTGAAGGGAATCTGGACAAGCACTTAGAAGGGCTGTACTGAATATTTGTTTACCTCTAGTCGGCCAAGAGGGTGCAAATATTGCGAAATATTGCTCAAGCTCAGAATATAGAACTACAGGAATTCAAATTTTCGTTGAAGTTGTGTAGGGTATCATATGGTCGGCCCCGTTCGACTATACTGCTCGGCTCACTGGTTTTTAATCTATTTTTTTTTACTTATGGCTAAAATATCCTCCGTCACCTCAAAATTTTTATTTCCGCCTCAAAAAAAAAATCTTCCCAAAAAAATAAAAGTACAAAATTATTAAGTTTATGGCAATAAATAAATTAATTATACAACAAAAAAAAAAAATATAAAAAATGTTTTATTATTATTAATTGGGTACTAATAAACCGATTGGATTATTAGGATTCGAGAAATGCGTTTAAGAATCACTCTTGCCGTCACTTGATGCTGACTCAATTAATCGGCTATATCTTCAAGAGTAGATCGGAATAACAAAAAATATGACACCGAGAATGGGGGGCTTTGGTGCACCTTTTACATAAAATCTGACAAAACTATATATGAGAGCTATATAAAATCTGAATCGATTTTCTCGAAACTTAGCACATATCATTCTGGACCTAATTCACTACCCGGTGCCAAATTTCGTGCAAATCGAAATATATGAAGGGACTTTGATTTTCTTTTCGCGGTCTTCAAAGTCTCTTTATAGTGAATTGTATCGTTGATGCTTGAATTCAAAATGATTGTTGATGCAGGTCACTTGATTTTATTAACCGATAGCCATTCACGTTTGTGACTACTTTCGACTAATAACCTGTAATCATTTACACATTAAAGCCTATGTGTCAAACAAATGACTATTTTCGTAAAACCCGTTGTATGTAAATGTACCCATGTTAAATTTATCATGATTTACAATACATGATTTATTTATTTAAATCTAATGAAATGCAATAGTGGCAGCATTTCAACACATTTGTGTTTAAGTATTTAAATATGAGATTAAAAATGGACTCAATTTACGAAATATTTAAAGACATCCTACCGATATGCGCAATATTTTGAGAGTGTATACAATTGACTGCATTAAACGACATGTACACTAGAACATTTTATAGGGTTAAAGCGAGTTTACATATAACTTTTGATCATGATTAAAGGCATAATCATGCTGAATTTACAATGATTTATCATATAAATTTAAATAATTGTTTATGTTAAATCGTGAGCGAAATCATGATACTATTGTAATGCAACACAGTTTTTGTACGAAAAAATACAACTCTCTCACAATGAACCAAAATTGTCAACTGTTTTCACATATCTTTGTTTTCACATTCAATAGATTACAAACGAAAGAATTTGCTTCTTTCAATCAAGAGGTTATAAACCTCTTCTATGTGGATTTATTTGACATATATACAATTGAATTGATCATTAAAACCCACATGGTTAAATGTAAATTCACTGTTAGTCCCAGTTCACACTAAAGTGATTTCATGAAACAAATTACATGAAAGTAGGCGTTCATAGATCGGGTTCCCCACTGCAGTAATTTTAAAAACCTTATCAGTTTTATGAAATAACTTTTGCTGATAGATTTGAAAACGTTAGACTGTACGTTTAGACTACGAAATCCACTCAAATGTCAATTCCATAGCGTATACGTCACCTTAATAGTTTACATATAAATAAATCATGTTCATAAATCCAGTGGATTATATTTGCACTTTTGGTTACATTGATTACTAAATCTAGATGATTTTTCAAAGAAAAATAAGCATATTATATCTCGATATATTATAATAATGCTCGCAATCATTATATTAGGTTAGTAGTCACATATGCAAATTTTATGTAACGAAATTTGAGTTTAAGGACGAAGAAGGCGAGAGGAATAAAATAAAATGAACAGTCATACCTGTACTTGCCAATTCTACTTTGTTTCCTTATTCATTGCAACAAATAATTGTACTTTATTTTATTTCATTTTCGCAGTCGGCAAACAATCAACAAAACTTTTAATGAACAAACAAGGAAATGAGTGTAAAGTAGAATTGAAAACTCATAAATTTGAAGCATGCATTATTTTCGTGTCGAAACAACAATGAAATTTTCAAAGATATTGAGAAGGGATTTTTTTAATAAAAAAAATTCACGTGCGACTACTGACTAATAAAATACAACACCGGAATATAGGTAATTTCGTCAGGTTTTGTTTGCAAAGGCATAGAAACGTAAAGACTTGACCAAGGTAGATATACAAGGTAGCCGCATCGGCGAATTTCTACAACAAACATCGGTTGTTGTATTTTGATATGTCAAAAATATATTGCCAAAACAAACAGATTGACAAGATTTTTTTACACAAATTCTTGTAGAAAATGTTAATAAAAGCATTGCCAAAAAATCTATTCGAAATTCGGAGATTTTCATTTATAATTTTGTTTTTTAATTTTTTGGTTCAACATTACAACAACATTTTTGACATTTATTTGTCCAACAGCTGGGCCGATGCGGCTACCTTATTAAATATACCTTGGTCAAGTCTTTACGTTTCTATGTCTTTGATGTTTGCAAATGGCAAATCAAAATTAAAAATGTTCCAACTGCTACAAAGGAGGACGAAGAAAAACTTGCCAATAACGAAGGTACTTGAAGTGAAGTCAAAGACATACAATCGTAAAGACTTGACAAGACGCATTTTCCAATATTAGTGTCAAATTTGTGGCTACACATTTTAATGGAAAATGCACTTTTTGATGTTCTCTCACCAAAAAATACTTAACAAAATACTTGGCATTGTCACCTCATTCCCTCGCAAAGGTCTGGAGATTTGGGTTAAACGTGAACCCATACCCGGTGAATCACCAAAAATGTTTGGCCGTCATTTTCAAGCTGATGATAAGTTGGCGAAGGTCTCGATGCTTGCAAGGATTACTTCCGTGATGATTTAATTAAGGCTGATTGGGCTCTAATGGTTGAACTGAAGTAACTTTTCCAAATTTTATAAATTGTTTATAAATTTTTAATTTGTTTGCAATATGTTTATTTCCTGCTGATGTGGATGCCTGAAAATTATGATACGTATTCAAATAATGACCCATGAATACCAAAAGAACAATGCTTTCAGGGTATGTCAGGGTATTATAGTTTTGTGCAGCCCCAAGAGTTTGTAACGCCGCGACGTGTTGGTCCTAGACCCACCGTTAAGTATACCGATCGTCATATCTCGACTAGCTGAGTCGATCTAGACATGTGTGGCCGTCCGTCCGTCTGTCCATTATAATTTGTAAACACGATAAAGGCCACAGTTATGGACCAATCTTCACGAAATTTTGCATGTAGGATGGGTTCTTCTGGCCAATGAAGATCCCTATGGTTTTTGGTAAAGATCAGTTGATATTAAGGGGATGAAATGGACCAAACACTTTATTTTTGTCGGTTTTCTGGTCGCTTCACAAAACATTGCGAATTTTTACACGGAGAATGGGATCGGGGCAAAGAATAAACATGCCAGTTTTGATAAAGATCGGTCAATATTTAGCGGGTCAAATAGACCCTGACTTTTGTGTGAAAAATGACAAAATTTGTGTTCTATTGCGATTAGAGTGGTTGACCTTTAAATTTATACCAATTATATTATCGTATGTACTCGGATGCGGGAGTTACACTTAATTATTAACAGGTGCTTAGGTATTCAAATATTATTTAGTAAACCATTACCACACTGGAGGGCGGAAATATAGGGGTGATCGCTTTGAAATGCTCCATGAGGTTGCAGTTATGGTCAAGGACAACGCCTTTAATTTTCGGTGATGATCAGATAATAATTTTGGGCTGAAGTGGACCAAAAACTTATTTTTTTGTGTTTTTACGAGTCGATTTGTAGGCCACAGGCCGAATAGCACAACACAACCCACGGTGAAGGGAATCTGGACAAGCACTTAGAAGGGCTGTACTGAATATTTGTTTACCTCTAGTCGGCCAAGAGGGTGCAAATATTGCGAAATATTGCTCAAGCTCAGAATATAGAACTACAGGAATTCAAATTTTCGTTGAAGTTGTGTAGGGTATCATATGGTCGGCCCCGTTCGACTATACTGCTCGGCTCACTGGTTTTTAATCTATTTTTTTTACTTATGGCTAAAATATCCTCCGTCACTTCAAAATTTTTATTTCCGCCTCAAAAAAAATCTTCCCAAAAAAATAAAAACACAAAATTATTAAGTTTATGGCAATAAATAAATTAATTATACAACAACAAAAAAATATAAAAAATGTTTTATTATTATTAATTGGGTACTAATAAACCGATTGGATTATTAGGATTCGAGAAATGCGTTTAAGAATCACTATTGCCGTCACTTGATGCTGACTCAATTAATCGGCTATATCTTCAAGAGTAGATCGGAATAACAAAAAATATGACACCGAGAATGGGGGGCTTTGGTGCACCTTTTACATAAAATCTGACAAAACTATATATGAGAGCTATATAAAATCTGAATCGATTTTCTCGAAACTTAGCACATATCATTCTGGACCTAATTCACTACCCGGTGCCAAATTTCGTGCAAATCGAAATATATGAAGGGACTTTGATTTTCTTTTCGCGGTCTTCAAAGTCTCTTTATAGTATCCAGATTTTTATTAAGTTGATTGAAATAAGTAGTGAATATATTTTCATTTATAATTTTGTTTTTTAATTTTTTGGTTCAACATTACAACAACATTTTTGACATTTATTTGTCCAACAGCTGGGCCGATGCGGCTATCTTATTAAATATACCTTGGTCAAGTCTTTACGTTTCTATGTCTTTGATGTTTGCAAATGGCAAATCAAAATTAAAAATGTTCCAACTGCTACAAAGGAGGACGAAGAAAAACTTGCCAATAACGAAGGTACTTGAAGTGAAGTCAAAGACATACAATCGTAAAGACTTGACAAGACGCATTTTCCAATATTAGTGTCAAATTTGTGGCTACACATTTTAATGGAAAATGCACTTTTTGATGTTCTCTCACCAAAAAATACTTAACAAAATACATGGCATTGTCACCTCATTCCCTCGCAAAGGTCTGGAGATTTGGGTTAAACGTGAACCCATACCCGGTGAATCACCAAAAATGTTTGGCCGTCATTTTCAAGCTGATGATAAGTTGGCGAAGGTCTCGATGCTTGCAAGGATTACTTCCGTGATGATTTAATTAAGGCTGATTGGGCTCTAATGGTTGAACTGAAGTAACTTTTCCAAATTTTATAAATTGTTTATAAATTTTTAATTTGTTTGCAATATGTTTATTTCCTGCTGATGTGGATGCCTGAAAATTATGATACGTATTCAAATAATGACCCATGAATACCAAAAGAACAATGCTTTCAGGGTATGTCAGGGTATTATAGTTTTGTGCAGCCCCAAGAGTTTGTAACGCCGCGACGTGTTGGTCCTAGACCCACCGTTAAGTATACCGATCGTCATATCTCGACTAGCTGAGTCGATCTAGACATGTGTGGCCGTCCGTCCGTCTGTCCATTATAATTTGTAAACACGATAAAGGCCACAGTTATGGACCAATCTTCACGAAATTTTGCATGTAGGATGGGTTCTTCTGGCCAATGAAGATCCCTATGGTTTTTGGTAAAGATCAGTTGATATTAAGGGGATGAAATGGACCAAACACTTTATTTTTGTCGGTTTTCTGGTCGCTTCACAAAACATTGCGAATTTTTACACGGAGAATGGGATCGGGGCAAAGAATAAACATGCCAGTTTTGATAAAGATCGGTCAATATTTAGCGGGTCAAATAGACCCTGACTTTTGTGTGAAAAATGACAAAATTTGTGTTCTATTGCGATTAGAGTGGTTGACCTTTAAATTTATACCAATTATATTATCGTATGTACTCGGATGCGGGAGTTACACTTAATTATTAACAGGTGCTTAGGTATTCAAATATTATTTAGTAAACCATTACCACACTGGAGGGCGGAAATATAGGGGTGATCGCTTTGAAATGCTCCATGAGGTTGCAGTTATGGTCAAGGACAACGCCTTTAATTTTCGGTGATGATCAGATAATAATTTTGGGCTGAAGTGGACCAAAAACTTATTTTTTTGTGTTTTTACGAGTCGATTTGTAGGCCACAGGCCGAATAGCACAACACAACCCACGGTGAAGGGAATCTGGACAAGCACTTAGAAGGGCTGTACTGAATATTTGTTTACCTCTAGTCGGCCAAGAGGGTGCAAATATTGCGAAATATTGCTCAAGCTCAGAATATAGAACTACAGGAATTCAAATTTTCGTTGAAGTTGTGTAGGGTATCATATGGTCGGCCCCGTTCGACTATACTGCTCGGCTCACTGGTTTTTAATCTATTTTTTTTTTTACTTATGGCTAAAATATCCTCCGTCACTTCAAAATTTTTATTTCCGCCTCAAAAAAAATCTTCCCAAAAAAATAAAAACACAAAATTATTAAGTTTATGGCAATAAATAAATTAATTATACAACAACAAAAAAATATATAAAATGTTTTATTATTATTAATTGGGTACTAATAAACCGATTGGATTATTAGGATTCGAGAAATGCGTTTAAGAATCACTATTGCCGTCACTTGATGCTGACTCAATTAATCGGCTATATCTTCAAGAGTAGATCGGAATAACAAAAAAATATGACACCGAGAATGGGGGGCTTTGGTGCACCTTTTACATAAAATCTGACAAAACTATATATGAGAGCTATATAAAATCTGAATCGATTTTCTCGAAACTTAGCACATATCATTCTGGACCTAATTCACTACCCGGTGCCAAATTTCGTGCAAATCGAAATATATGAAGGGACTTTGATTTTCTTTTCGCGGTCTTCAAAGTCTCTTTATAGTATCCAGATTTTTATTAAGTTGATTGAAATAAGTAGTGAATATATATTCCCTTCTTACGTTTATAAATTGAAAGGCTTTTTCGCGGTTTTTCACTATTTACATTGTGTTTTCGTTGCATCGGGGGTTCACAATAATCACACAACACCACGTGTGTATACAAAGTTCAATAAGTTGTCGTTTTTAAACGACATTTAATACACATTCATATAAAATTCCATAAGTACCCACCTCAACCACCCAGCAGAAATAATATAATCGATTTCATTTCCATTGCTTTCCCTTACTATATACTTCATATAATCCATTGAAAAGCTTATTTCCCCAATTTCAGGATACCAGTCTTATCGGTTCAACCAAATACAAACAGTATCAAATTTAGTACACAGTAGTACGAACCCAACCCACTTAACCCAAACATACACCCCACAGTGATACTAAATCCAAGTTTCAGGATTCCAACTCTATTGGTTCACCCACGATTCAAATTGTACCAAATTTAGTACATAGTTGTACCAATTTGCAAAACTTCTTACATGCCCAAATCCTACACCCCCACAGTCATCCTTAATACAAGTTTCAGGATTCCAACTTTATCGGTTGACCCACAATTCAAATTGTACTAAATTTAGCACACAGTAGTACGAATTTCCAAAACATCCTACTTAACCCAAACCAACACCGCCACAGTGATCCTTAATCCATGTTTCAGGATTCAAACTCTATCGGTTCACCCACAATTCCAATTGTACCACATTTAGTGCACAGTAGTACAAATTTCTAAAACTTCCCACATATCTTAATCTTACACACCCACAGTGATCCTGAATCCAAGTTTCAGGATTCCCTCTATCGGTTCACCCACAATTTAAATTGTACCAAATTAAGTACACATTAGTACAAATTTCTAAAATTTCCTACATATCTCAATCTTACACCTCCTCCTTAGTAGCCAAAAGTATTAATTTCTTAAACCGAATCCTGAACCTAATCCTACACCTCTGCAATGATCCTGACTCCAATTTTCATTGTTCCCGCTTTATCGGTTCACCCAAATCTAAATTGTACCAATTATAGTCCGATTTAGTACTTTTCGTACACATAAGTAAACAATTCCAAAATTACGTACAAATCTCAATCCGACGGTAATGTTAATTTCAAATTTCAGGATTCCAGCTCGATTTGTTCCTCCGAAAAAAATTTGTACCAAATATATTACTTTTCGTACCCATGAGTCACTCTTTCAAAAACAATCTCTTTAAATAGACCCTACATCTCAACCCTAATTCGCATTTCAAATTTTTAGCTCAATTCATTCACATGCTACGAAATTGTACCAAATTTAGAACTTTTCGCATACTTATAGTTCGAATGTCCAAAAAACTCTTTGCTATATATATTTTACACTCCATCAGTGACCCTCATTTAAAATTTAAGAGTTCTACCTTTACCGGTTCGCCAAATACAAATGTTATCTTATTTAGTACTTTTTGTACCATTCTAGTACGAATTTTCGAATTCATTACATATATCATATATAGCATATACCTGTTACTTCGTTAGCGAATGTGGGAATAATTTAAACATATATTAACATATTATGTTATTTTCACAAAATACTGCATATGTCAGAAAAACAAATAAATCTGCACATTAATATCTACCATAAAATGAATTTGAGTACCATTTAGTACTCCGCAACCATCCAACAAAACTTCCTGCATACCCCGATCCTACACCCCCACAATGATTCCAAATTTGAGAATTTCAAATCTATTGGTTCACCCACAATTCAAATTGTACCAAATTTACTACACAATAGTACCAATTTCCAAAATTTCCTACATACCCCAATCCTACACCTCCACAGTGACCCAAAATCCATGTTTCTGATTCCAACTCTATAGGTTCACCCACAATTCAAATTGTACCAAATTTAGTACACAGTAGTACCAATTTCCAAACCTTCCTACATACCCCAATCCTAAACCCCCACGGTGTTCCTAAATCAAAATTTCAGGATTCCAACTCTGTTCTGTTCACCCACCATTCAAATTGTACAAAATGTAGAACACAGTAGTACCAATTTCCAAAACTTCCTACATACTCCAATCCTACACTCCACAGTGATCTTAAATCCAAGTTTCAGGATTCCAGCTATATCGGTTCACCCACAATTCAAATTGTACCAAATTTAGTACACAGTAGTACCAATTTCCAAAACTTTCTACATACCCCAATCCTACACCTCCACAGTGAAACAAAATCCAGGTTTCTGATTCCAAATCTATATGTTCACCCACAATTCAAATTGTACCAAATTTAGAACACAGTAGTACCAACTTCTAAACCTTCCTACATACCCCAATACTACACCTCCACAGTGTTCCTAAATCAAAATTTCAGGATTCCAACTCTATCTGTTCACCCACAAATCAAATTGTACTAAATTTAGTACATAGTAGTACCAATTTCCAAACCTTCCTACATACCCCAATCCTACACCTCAAAATTTCAACATTCCAACTCTATCGCTTCACTCTCAATTTAAATTGTACCAAATTTGGTACACTTAGTACAAAATTCTAAAACTTCTTACATACCAAACCCCACAGTGATCCCAACTTCAAGTTTCAGAATTTCAACTCTATCGGTTCACTCATAATTCAAATTGTACCAAATTTAGTACACATTAATACAAATTTCTAAATCTTTTACATATCTCAAGCTTACACCTCAACAGTGATCCTGACACCAAATTTAATGATTCTAGCTCTATTAGTTCACCTAAAAATCAAATTGTACCAAATATAGTACCATTTAGTGCTCATAAGTATTAATTTCTTTAAGTTATTGTAAATAAGTAAGTATTTTTTGGGTACTGTATTTAGTTATTATAAGTTTTCGGTCGGTTTTATATTACCATGAAGTGAATTAAGAAATGACAAATTAAATGAAATGAGTACACGAAAACGGCTAAAGATGTATTTTATAAAAAAATATATATAAGTACTATAATAATAACATAAGCCAAAATAAATTAATAATGAATATTTTTATTCATAAAAAAACACGTTTTCAATACTTATTAAAGAATAGGCTTTAAATTTAAATTAATCGTCAATAAAAATTTTACAGCATTCATAGAATTAATAAAACATGATAAAAATATTTTGAAATAAAATTATTGTAATTGTGTGTGCGTGTGTGTGAACATATCCCATACATGGGCAAGAGTATTTCATATGCATGAAAAGCTTATATCACTAAAAAAAGTAAGAAAACACTGGGTCCGTGGAATGTTGTGGCGGTGACTGTGTGTTGAAAGTGGGGAAATCTGAAAAACAAGCTGTTAGAAACAGATTATAAATTAATACTAAAACTTGTTACCAAATTGTTTAATTTCCTCGAACGGCAACTTTTTTTCGCTGGTTGTCTATCCATGTTTTTAATTGAGCCGGTGTTCTTTTACATAGGGAGATATTTTTTTCTATAGCTGCTGCACATTGCTTTATGGAAGGCAACTTCTCCAAGGCCAAAATATCTCCAAATGTTTCTTTAACGGAATCAATTTCAGCACTGCTCCACCTCTTGCGTATTGTCCGTCCGAAAGGGGATGCTAAAATATTGAAAATATTGTTATTTGTGTAGTACTAAGTTGGTTAAAATACAGCTAAGTAATCAAAAATATTAAGAATTATAGTTTCTACAATTTTTACTTACTACTACGTCTCTTCGGTTTTACCATATCTGTTTCTGAATCTTCAGAGTTTTCCTCCAAACCTTCATATTGCATACTCCCTTCGTTATCAGAAACTATATTTCTATTAGAATTACTAGTTTCGATACTATTTTGCAAATTGCACCCAGCAGCCGATAATAAAATTTTTGACACGCTTGTAATTTCGGCTACTGGCACCGGTACCCTATATATGCTTTTGTGGATGTCTTTGTGGTGGCCTAAAAAGTTAGCAAGTCTATCAACCGTCGATTCTTGCACGTTCAGCAATGAGGTATATGTTGCTATGTGTTTTCGCAGTTTTGTGCCTCTAAGTGTATCGGGAATCAATGCTCCACACTCTGATGCAAATTTTCTCAGCAAAGGACATGCTCTGCAGTAACTTTTTGCTAAGCTGGACTTACCAGGCGCACTAAATATATATGGATTTGTCTTGGAAATGCCAGCCTTTTCTCTGAATTTAAGAATAATGTTAATGGACTTAATACACAGTGGGTCGAGCAAAACGCTCACGGTTCTTCCTAACTTTCCCCGTAACGTGATTCGAACGAATTGTTTGGCGAAATTAATGGATTGTTTAGAGATATTTTCCAACATGCCAGCTTCTACACAATCAGTTATTTGTTCCTTTTTATTAAAGTTTTCAATTGTTAACCTTTCAATTTCCCCAGCTCTTCGTCGATTGAATACTTGGATAAATATTAATGTAGATTCCAAAAGTTTTTTCCAGGAAATGAAATTGTAGTTTAAGCATAATTCGGCGAAGGAATCAAGCATTATAGTTCTTAAATAATCATACAAAATTTTGATGTCGTTTTTACTTGGCAAGTCATTAGTTTTTGTCCTTTTCCGATTTTCGAGATCTTCCAGAGCTTTTTTGTTGATTTGTACGGGTGTTTCCTCTACCCAAAGAGAAATAAAATTGTCTAAGTTACATTTAGAATCTTCATTTTGACATTTAATAAATTCATTTCGTTGTATCCGTGCGCATTTTTTTATTAAAGATGACAAGGATGTGGCAACAGCTGGCGTTGCGAATCCTTTATCAAAGGTCCACTTTGCTGTTTTTCGAAGTGCCTCAATAGCATTATCGAACAAATATGGTTTGAATATATCTTTCAATTCGGATATCTCCGGCACAATTTTCATAAATTCTATTTTAAATCTACCCAAAAGGCGCATGTTTGCTCGGATTTGATCATGGTGGTGACTTTGAGAAAGTTTTTCGGATAATCTGTTACCATATCGGATAATTAATTCGTCGAAACGTATTGCTTTGGTTATGTTATCATTTCGGAGAACAGGAAATATCGTTGTTTTCATTGCAGGACTCGCAACATGGTGTATATATTGAGTTAATTTTCGCCCTTCAATAAAATTTGATCTGGAGTTGTGTTTTTGAACACATTTCCTACTGTGTTGTCGTGATGCAAATTTTGTATAAAATCCTTTACATTTTGGACAGCATATATAGTCGTCGGCTTTTCGGTTTGTTTTTTGTTGTTGTCGTCTAGATACAATTAAAATACCAGTGTTCTGATCACTGCATGTATTGTGTATGAAATCTCCTTGTTTTCGAATGTCTTCAATTAATTTTAAACGTTCTTTGCTCAATTTGGGAAGTGCCATTGCTTGTTTAACTAGATTTTCGTTTTTATGTTTTAAGAATAAATGTCGAGCAATTTTGCACTGCAATGTTTTGCAATACATGCAAAAATGTCTTTTTAGTTTTGATTTTGAAAACGGAACTCTTAACGAATCTATCTGAATTGGAGCGGTGTTAACTTCTACAATGGAACTTGTATTTACTGTTGTATTTTGTAAAGATGAATCCGGTAGGTATTCTGACACAGATTTGTCATTATATGGCATAGAGGAATCAAAACTTTCTGTAGCCAACGTACTTCTATTACCTGATGATTTAATAGCAGTAGAATTTTTTAGTCGTTGGGTTTTAAGCACTGCATTTTTAAAAGAAACAGATTCGCCACTTGATGAAGTTTCATCCCACGTTGACTCTGACGTGTCCGACAATATATGATCACTTTGTTTGGAATGATTTTCAGATGAAGGAATTTCAATACCCGTCACTTTCGTTATAACAGGCTCCGATTCGTCTAGTAGTGTGTCATTTTTGTTACTTTTAGAGGGATTATAATCTTTCGAGTTCATCGTGCTTTTTTGTAAGACTGTAGAGTTCTTAAGATGCCCTTGTTTTTTTGCCAAACTTACGTCAAAAGCATTTAAAGAACATTCACTACCAGAATTATATATTATTTCGTGATTTCTTACATATGATGAATAATTTGAATCTTCTCCCGATGTTTCGTGATGGTTTTTATTTTGTAGTTCCATTGAATTGTCATTTATAATTTCTGGTTCTGAACTCTTCTGGACATTTGTTGTAGAATTTGGTATACATTTATTTATTTCATATGTAGGCTTTTGGTCTACATGTTTTGAGTGACTTTGTCTTCTTTTCATTCGCTTTAATTCCAGAAGTTTCTTTTTGTCATCTATAGAAAAACTTTTTTTTATTTTTGCTCGTATATAATTTGTTTACATCAGATATTCAAATACTTTAAATGTTTAAGATCGTCAATAACAACAAAAGGGTTATGCGCTAGTATGCAATTAAAAAATTATTTTCAAAGTAGTGTTTTCTTCATAACAAATTTATATTATGAAATGTGGAAAATTATATATAAATTTATAAATGTTTTATCATTTTTCTGTATATTAATGACAATCTCAGACATCTTGTATTTATATTTTTGAAGTAATCATATGTGTATGTAAAACATGTGTAGTGTAAATGAAATTCAAAAACGATAACGTCATGGTACTTCCAAATATAGTAAAATGATTAGTTGTGAATTAAAATTATCATCATTGTGTCGAATATGTCTACGCTAAATAACTGTTTGGGAAGCAATATATGTTTTTGTTCAATAGTGTATATGTCTTATTTTTTAAAAGTAATATACAAAATCCATATATTGATTGACGAACTCACCATAAGATGCAATTAGTTTTGCAGAATAAAAACCACCTCTATATTTCACAACACAATCACTGCCTTGGAGTTGTGTTATAGTTTTTGAGTTAATAACAAAATAATCATCAGTGTCGTAAGCAACCAAGCTAAAAGTTTTTAGGCTGTAAACAATGAAAATGTTAATAAAACTACGCAACAACAGTTACATCATGGGTAGGCATAGATATGGGTTATATAACATATTCCAAGTAAGGTTTTATAATCAGGTGGTTCTTGTTTGATTATTTTATTTAGAATAAGAAGGTAAATAAAAACTACTTCTTTTTCTTTTCAAATATCTCTTATATGTATTAAACAAGAGAAGAACTACACATATTTGGAATCTATATATGAACCAATTTGATCTAAACTTATTGCATATCTATACCAATTCGTGCAAATTTATAACTAAATCGAATATAATTTATTTTAACTGAAAAATTGTGCAGGTTCTTGTAAAAATATATATACTAACTTACCTTTGTAACATTTCATTATTTATGGACGATGACATATTTTGTATAGAATCCCTTACAGTTTCCATCGCTTGTGATGAATAAGTATTCTTTTGTTTTGGCTGTGTTTCTTGCCTTTTGGCTTCGTCTTCTTTTATATTCTTTAAATTAGAAAGTTCTTCCTTGTTGTCTAGGAAATGAAACTGTCAATATAACTTTAAATACACCTCTTACATTAATTTACCGCTTTTTGCTATTATCGTTCCCAGATAGGATCCGCCTTTGTATTTAAAAATATATCCGTCCCCGTCAAATGGTTTGGTTTTTTTTGTGTCTACGACACAAAACTCGCCATAATTATATGACACTAATGAAAACATACTATATAAAAACAAAAAATTAAAATATAATCGAAAAGCGATAATAATGCTGTTAATATTGATGTGAGAACCAAACTAAAATATTTTCAAAAAATTTATGTTTTAGGTTGATTTTCGGCTTCTCCTGATGCTTGAAAACATATTCTTTAAAAATTTTCGCCTTCTGTCGAAGCTTGAAAATTTTTTTAAAGAATCCACGTCTTGTGTTGTTTTTTGAAAATTATTTTAAAAAAAACCTACGCCTTGTGTTGGTTTTATATATTTTATAATATATTTTTAAAACAATCCATCCTTTGTATTGGTTCTTGAAAAGTAGTTTTAATAAATCCAAGCCTTCTCCTTGTCCTTAAAAAATATTTAATAAATCCATTGACTTGGATTTTTTTTAAGAATATTTGTTCAAGCATCAACAAAATAGATGTTTTTTTTGAGAATATTTGTTCAAGCATCAACAAAAGTCGTGCATTTCTTTAGGAATATTTTTACAAGATTTTTTCACAAATATTTTTACGTATTCCTTGAAAAATCTTCTTAAAAAAATATACGCATCAAACAATATTGAAAAAATCCTTTTTTTTAAATAAAAAAATCAAGCGTGAACTTTTTTTAAAAATTTAAGAAGCAAAAATATTTTCAAAGACGTGGATTTATTAAATAATATGTTCAAGAGCGTGGATTTATTAAATAATATTTTCAAGGACGTGGATTTATTAAAAATGGTTTTCAAGGGCGTGGATTTATTAAAAACTATTTTCAAGGACGTGGATTTATTAACAATTATTTTCAAGGACTAACTGAAGGCGAGGGTTTATATAAGAATATTTTTCAAGGCCAACTGAAGGCGAGGATTTATTACACAACATTTGTCGAAGGATTCTTATAAATATTTTTAATTCTTGAAATCTTTAAAAAATTGTAGCATCAAAAAATAGTTTTTAAAAAATTCTTAAAAAATCTACGTTGATGCTTGAAAAATATTTTTTCACAAATATTTTTACGTATTCCTTGAAAAATCTTCTTAAAAAAATATACGTATCAAAAAATATTTAAAAAAATCTTTTTTTAAATAAAACCAGTAAGGAAAGGACGAAAGTCGGACGGGGCTGACTATATGATACCCTACACCACTCTGTGTATATGCAGGAGGTGCTATTGGAACAACATAAACTCAAATAAAAACATAAACTAAAAACAAACTAAACTTAATGCAATTTGGACTAAATTCAGTAGCCTGTGCAAAATGTCGTTGCAATCTGACACACATTGGGTTTTCGTGCACTATATAGATGAAATCGGCCGAAAATAGATATGAGAGCTATATCTAAATCTGAACCGATGTCAACAAAACTTAACATATGTTAAAATATACTCAATTTGGTACGTTGAGCAAAATTTTGTCGCAATTGGATAAATATTGGGTCTGTGGTGCACCATTTAGATGAAATCGGGCGAAAATATATATGGGAGCTATATCCAAATTTGAACCGATTTTAACAACTTTTAACATACGTTATTCAAGGCTCAATCTAGTGGGTTATACAAAATTTCCTCGCAATCGGACAAATTTTTTGGATATTTTGGACCATCCGATAAATATTGGGTATGTGGTGCACCATTTAGTTAAAATCGGCCGAAAATATATATGGGAGCTATATCTAAATCTGAACCGATTTCAACAACACTTCGTACATGTTATAATAGGGTTATGTTGGTACGTTGTGCAAAATTTCGTAGTAATCGGACAAATTTTTTGGACATTGGTACACCTTTTTGGTTAAATCGGGCGAAAATATATATGGGAGCTATATCTAAATCTGAACCGATTTCAACAAAACTTAACATATGTTAAAATAGGGTTAAGCTGGTACGTTGTGCAAAATTTCGTGGCCATCGGATAAATATTGGATCAATATTGGATCGGATCGGCCGAAAATATATATGGGAGCTATATCTAAATCTGAACCGATTTCAACAAAACTTCATACATGTTATAATAGGGTTATGTTGGTACGTTGTGCAAAATTTCGTAGTAATCCGACAAATTTTTTGGACATTGGTACACCTTTTTGGATAAATCGGGCGAAAATATATATGGGAGCTATATCTAAATCTGAACCGATTTCAACAAAACTTAACATATGCTATAATAGGGTTAAGCTGGTACGTTGTGCAAAATTTCGTGGCCATCGGATAAATATTGGGTATGTGGTGCACCATTTAGTTAAAATCGGCCAAAAATATATATGGGAGCTATATCTAAATCTGAACCGATTTCAACAAAACTTCATACATGTTATAATAGGGTTATGTTGGTACGTTGTGCAAAATTTAGTAATCCGACAAATTTTTTGGACATTGGTACACCTTTTTTGTTAAATCGGGCGAAAATATATATGGGAGCTATATCTAAATCTGAACCGATTTCAACAAAACTTAACATATGTTAAATATTGGGTATGTGGTGCACCGTTTAGATAAAATCGTCCGAAAATATATATGGGAGCTATATCTAAATCTGAACCGATTTCAAAAGAAAATAATTCACGTCATTCTAGATTAAAATTTGATTCGCTGTGAAAAATTGCGTCGCAATCGGAAAAACATTGGATCTTTGGTATACTATCAATTTCAATAGGGTTCGTCCTTGGGCCAAATAAGCAGGCTCGCCAAATTTCAACTCATTCGGACAATAAATGCGACCTGCATCAGTTCACAATAATACATGGACAGACGGACGGACATGCATAAATCGACTTAAAACGTGATTCTAAGTAAATCTGTAAAAGCACCTATGGGTCTATCTCGTCTATTTGTGCATGTTACTTACAAATGCACAAAGACATAATACCCTGTACCACAGTGTGGTGTAGGGTATACAAATCAAGCATCAACAGAAGGCGTGAACTTTTTTAAAAAGTTAAGAAGCAAACATCAACAGAAGCCGTTGATTTTTTTAAAAAAATGTTTTCAAGGACGTGGATTTATTGAAGAATATTTTCAAAGACGTGGATTTATTAAATAATATTTTCAAGGGCGTAGATTTATTAAATAATATTTTCAAGGACGTGGATTTATTAAATAATATTTTCAAGGGCGTGGATTTATTAAAAATTATTTTCAGGGACTAACTGAAGACGAGGATTTATATAAGAATATTTTTCAAGGGCCAACTGAGGCGTGGATTTATATAAGAATATTTTTCAAGGACCAACTGAAGGCAAGGATTTATTACACAATATTTGTCGAAGGATTCTTACAAATATTTTTAAATCTTGAAATCATTAAAAAATACAAGCATTAAATAATAATTTTTAAAAAATTCATAAAAAATTTACGTTAATGCTTGAAAAATATTTTTAAAAAATACTCGCCTCAGTTGATCCTTGAAAAATATTCGTTAAAAAAAGATACGCTTTCAGTTTGTCCTTGAAAACTATTCTTTAAAAATGTTCGGTTTCTGTTGATGCTTGAATAAATATTTAAAAAAAGTCCGCGACCTCATTATGCTTGAAAACATATTTTTTGAAAAATGCACGACTTCTGTCGATGCTTGAAAATATTTTTTTAAAGAAGGCGTGGGCCTTGTATTTCGGGTTTTTAAAAATATTTAAAAAAAAAATTCACGCTTCGTGTTGGTTCTTGAAAAGCAGTTTTGAACAAATCCAAGCCTTCAGCTTGTACTTGAAAAATATTCTTTAATAAATCCACGTCTTCTTTTGATGTTGGTTCTTGAAACATATTCGTTAATATATCCACGCCTTCTGTTGATGCTTGTTTTGGTGTTGGTTCTTGAAACTTATTCGTTAATATATCCACGCCTTCTGCTAGTCCTTGAAATTATTCTTTAAAAAATACACGCCTCAGTTTGTCCCTGGAAAATATTCATAAAAGAATACAAGCCTTAGTTGGTCCTCGGTAAATATTCATAAAAAGTACAAGCCTTAGTTGGTCCTTGGAACATATTAGTTAATAAATCCACGCCTTCAGTTAGCTCTTGAAATTATTCTTTAAAAAATCTACGCCTTCAGTTGGTACTTGAAAATAGTATTGCAGAAAAATGTATTTCGATTCAAAGCAAAATTAAATGACACATATTTCAAATCCAATGAGTTTGGTCGTAAGGCACTCGAATAAGTTCGTATAGAATAGGTATGTCTGGGTACTTTTCCAGTAATATTTACTCAGTAACTTCATTTGAGAGAGTAAGGGAGAAAATACTTTTCCAGACAAAATATTACAAAAACAAACACATAGAAAATTGTTTTTGTATGCAAAGCTAGTGTCAGTTTGATATGTCGTAAAATGCAAACAAAATACACAAAATATCAAAAATTTTATTTATTTTAAAAACATATATTTTTGGCATTTACACAATAAAATTTAAAAACATGAATGAAAATCTTAAAAATTCGTAATTCTGTAGCTTCACCATCATTCCTCTGATTAGGACATTTCCAGCGATATGTGCAAATCTTACCAAAATGCTGGTAATCGGCAATAGTTCAATGAAATGGGATTTGTTGCTTCAAACATTCCCAGTAGGGAATAGAAGTAAATTTTATATGAATGGGCATTGTGCTGCCGTTGTGATTTTTTTATTCCTGAATTTTATTCTACAATAGATGAAGCCCACACCAAGAATTCCATCCGTTAAAACGATATCACAACACATGTAATTTTTTGGTTTAGGGGCCGCCCTATTTATGTATGTATATATTTATACATATATGTAAAACAAATAAATCCTGCGTTATTTATTAATTTTTTTTTTGTCTGGAAAATGAAAATAAATTTCTGATACAAAACAAGGCGTGGATTTATTGAAGAATATTTTTCAAGGATCGACTGAGGCGTGGATTTATTGAAGAAAATGGCCTTAGTCTAGTTTAGGCCCCTCGAGGATGGTTTTTAAATTTTTATCACATGGGGTCCTGATTACGACTGGGTCCTGATTTTCAATGGCAAACTGAAGGCGTATATTTATTGTATATTATTTGAATAAATAATGAAATAATAATGAATAAATTAAAAAAAATTCCACGCCTTGGCTCTGTGGTGCACCACTTAGGAGAAATCGGCCGTAAATATATATGGGAGCTATATCTAAATGTGAACCGATTTCAACAACTTTTAACATACGTCATTCAAGGCTAAAACTAGTGTTATGCAAAATGTCGTCGTAATCGGACAAAGTTTTTAGGCATTGGTACACCTTTTAGGTATAATCGGGCGAAAATATATGGATTTAGATTTAGATAAAGTCTGAATAGATTTCAGCAAAACTTAACATATGTTATAATATACTCAATTTGGTACGTGGAGCAAAATGTTGTCGCAATCGGATAAATATTAGGTCTGTGGTGCACCATTTAGATGAAATCGGTCGAAAATATATATGGGAGGTATATCGAAATCTGAACCGATTCCAACAAAACTTAACACAGGTCATTCTAGGCCCAATTTCATCCGTTCTGCAAAATCGCACAAACAAAATTTATTTCACGTTATTCTATATTAAAATTCGATACTCTGTGCAAAATTACGAGGCAATCTGACGAACATTGGGTCCTTGGTACACTATCGTAAAATCGGACGAAAATATATATGGGAGCTATATCTAAATCTAAACCGATTTTCACCAATTTCAATAGGGTTCGTCCTTGGGCCAAATAAATAAACTGTGCCAAATTTCATCTCATTCGGATCATAAATGCGACCTGCATTTTGTTAACAATAATACATGGACAGACGGACATACGGACGGACGTACGGACATGCATAAATCGACTTAGAAAGTGATTCTACGTATATCCTCAAAAGTAACTATGGGTCTATCTCGTATATTTTTGCATGTTACATACAAATGCACAAAGACATAATAGCCTGTACCACAGTGTGGTGTAGGGTGTAAAAATGTCAATGAGGCAGGCCTGGTATAACTGATTGTACCCTCCTCCATTAGAAATCTTAAAAAATCCAAATTTTAATGGTATGAATAGATTTTAGCTATTTAAAAAATCTTGTGAACCTATATTGGACGAAAGGTTCTGTCAAGAAGTCGATGACAAATTTTCTTGATTCCGGTAGTCAATGATCAAAATTTCTTAAACAAATTGTAGATATCTGGTATACATTGAAAAAATATATTAACATATTGCAGGAAGCATGTAGATGATGACAAAATATTTTTATACCCTACACCACACTGTGGTACAGAGTATTATGTCTTTGTGCATATGTTTGTAACATACAAAAGTATTTTTTGTTTAAATTTATAATTTTTCAAACTTACCAGATATGACTGACATATATACCCAATAATTGCACTAAATCTCGGGTTAAGGCTTGATATTCGATTAACAAATTTTCAAAATTGTTAAAAAAATTGCGAAGTACAAAATTTGGACGCATTTGGATATTCCGTTCGCTTCATATAAGATTTATAAGTTTCCAAAATATTGACCCTTTGTGGGGAAGGTACTGGAAAAGTGGGCCGATATGTCCCATCTTCCCACATTATACTAGTTTGGTTAAAATATTAGCTTGTGCAAAGTTTGGTTCAAATCGGATAACCCTTTCGCATGATGTTATAAAATTCATATTCAGCAAAATTGTGACTTTTTGTGTGTGGGAGGTACCAGGAGTGGACCGATATTCCCCATCTTTGAACTTGATTCAAGTTTGGAAGAAATATTACGATGTGCAAAGTTTGGATGAAAGTGGTTACTGCCTTCGAGAGTTATCGTGCGCACCAGCCAGCCGGACAGGCACACAGACGGACGGGCATTTGTAAATCGACTCCAAATTGTCTGAAACGGATTTGGTCCAAAGGAACATGGGGTCTTAAACCAATATTTCAATGAGGCACATTTTTGTCGTAATAAAGTGTATATACCCTCATAAGCCTTAAGGCTGAGGGTATAAAAACTGACGTCTCTGGTAGTCTCTGATAAAATATTCCTAAAAATTTAATAGGCTCCTAGTAGTCGATGAGAAATATTCTTACAAATTTGTAGATATCTGGAAGGAACTAAAAAAAACATTCTTAGAATGTTGTAGTCCATAAAAAAATATTTTTAAAAAATTGAAAGTATCTGGTAGTAGCGGAAAAATATTATTTAACAATTATATGCCTCCGGTAATCTATAAAAAATATTCTTAAACAATTCTAGGCCTCTGGAAGTCGATTAAACAGATAGTATTAACAAATTGTAGGCATTAGATAGTCGCTGAAAAAATATTTTTGGAGTAAATATATACGCCATAGAATGCAAATGTTATTTTTCACACATAAGTCGAGGTCAATTGGACCCGCTAAATATTGACCGATCATCATGAATTCAGCTATACTTATTCGTTGACCAGATCCCCTTCTCCGAGTAAAATTCCGTTATGTTTGGGTCATAATTGTGGCCTCTGGAGCGACCAGAAAAACAGACAAAAATAAACTTTTTGGTCCATTTGAACCCCAAAACATTAACCGATCATTACCAAAAACAGTAGGGGTCTTCTTTAGCCAATACCGGAAATACATATTAAATTTCGTGATGATTGGTCCATAACTGTGGTCTGTATCGTGTTTACAAATTATAATAGACAGACGGACGGACGGACACACATGTCTAGATCGACTCAGCTAGCCGAGATATGACGATCGATATGCCAAAAGGTGGGCCTAGGACCAATATTTCGCGGCGTTACAAACTTTTGGGGCCGCACAAAGCTATTATACAACATAGTTGTGTAGGGTATAACTATATCATTGTCAAAGTTCCATCTCTCACTTACCAATTCAGTAAATCTTGCAGCGTAATTTTATACGGATCCTTTGATTTGCCATATCAAATATTTCATATTTTAAATCTTCAAAATTGACCGCCACAGCATTACATGCCCGAATTTGTTCAAGAATACCACTAAAGAAATAATGTAATGTTTGGACAGTCAAATAGCCCTTGTGCTGGACATCTAATATGCGAAACAAATAATGTAACGATTGTAGTTCATGACGATTATGCAAACACAGAACGAAATCTAGGAAGGTATTCACCATCAAAGGTACGACATTCATCAAAAGACTATACCACCGTACAAACTTAGAAACTCTGAACTGAATAGGGGGTAACCGGAATGGCATTGCACTTTGGCAAACAGGCGACATTGGCAGTGGCAGCTTGCACAACTTTCAAGTAGTCGTTGTAACTAATCAATTGCTGACCCATTGGTGTCACTTGTGCACAATATTTTTCCAATATCGACCACAACGTATTCAATTCCTCATTATCCAGCAGTTCTTGTGACGTTTTTGCGTAGGTTTTGCCTTAGGGTTCATGGAAAATTTTCGGTACAGTTCAATATGTTGGATGGTTAGGATTTGGTTTTCCATTTGCTGAATTGGATTTATTGGCACCAGCACATCCACCACTGCTGCTGATTTTGAGTGGTGCATTTTCATCAAATTTATGCATTTCTTCTTCGCTGGGTTTCTTTGTTTACACTTAAAGATTTTCAAATGCTTTAATATTATCCGGATGCAATTCAAGTTATTTTTGTAATTTAATAGAAATATTAAATGTGTTTTTGTTTGTTTAAGAATTCTTTTACACACAGATATTTTATCTACAACTTTATGTAAACACAGGCTGTTACTATCAATTGTGTGATCTCTTTGAAATTGAATAGAGCGGGGGATTACTCTCTTGGTTTGTCAGACACATAGCCCATTTAACAGGTCATGTAAGGCCCATTTATAAGGTCAAACAGTAAGACCAGATGATTTCATCAGTGCTGTCAAAATGCGTTCTATTTTAAATTAATCGTTTGAAAGCGTAAACAACGAATTTTACATTACGGGGGTATTTCAATCAAAATGGAAGAAAATATTCGCTTCTTACATGATCTGTTATATGGGCCTTGAGGTCATGTAAGAAGAGAATATTTTGGTCTATATTTTTTCAACTTAGGCGTGGATTTATTAATTTATTTTTTCATCATATACGTGTTTTTTTTTAATGTTTTTTCAACGTAGGCGTCTAAAGAGTGAACCATTATGATAATTTTTGATAGTGATAATTGCGGCCCAACAAGAAACCAAAAACAAATTCGGTTGAACAAACTTCCAAAAATACCGAAAATTTGGGGCTACCGCTATATGCAGCTTTACCAAATCGTGGACCCAAAAAAACCTTTTTCAATACCAAACATCCCAGGAGTAGTATATATGTTCTTTCTTTAATCTTGCGAGCGATATCGTGATTTTAACAGACGGAATATATACCTTATGGGGTCTTTGGTGAATATTTGAAGGTGTTGCAAACAGAATGACAAATTTACAAAGTTATACAAATATAATATATATATGTCTGTTCCAGAACCTGCAAGAATGTAAAATGTTTTACTACGATAAGAATTTTTCCTTTATGACATCAAAAATAGTAAAACATAGTACATTCTTGCAGTACGGGAAGAGGCCAATAATATAAAATAGTTTACTCACCTTGTATAAAGAACAAAATACCAATGGTACGCCGATAGTTGATGCTTGACTTGATTAAATTCAAAGAAAAATTTTCAAAGGTCCGCTAATTTGTCTGCGAAGTTAAAAATCCAATTTTATGGATGTGCCAGACATGTAATCTTTCTAATCTTGTTAGAATTTGTCAGGTTTTCTAGTGAGGATAAATCTCGTCCTATCAAAAAGAAAATTGATTAAATCACAAAAAGCAACGACAAAAATTGTGTATTTTTTTATTTTATGGCTGCTTTAAATGTATGTCTCCTCTTTGTAGGCTTGTAACTTTGCAAATATATATATACATATGCAAAGTTATAAATTGACATAATTTTTACAAAACAATTTGTTTGTTTACCACCAGCCGTCAAAATGTCGTCAACATTTTCAATACAAAATATAATATAAAATATAAAACGTTTACTTACCTTGTAAAAAGAAAAAAAATGCTAATAGCACAAAATAGAAAGGTACGCCGTTGATGCTTGAATTGTATCGTTGCTGCTTGAATTCAAAATGATTGTTGATGCAGGTCAATTGATTTTATTAACCGGTAGCCATTTACGATTGTGACTACTTTCGACTAATAACCTGTAATCATTTACACATTAAAGCTTCATAATATGAAGCACTGTATCGATTTATCTTGTTGGAATTGTTCAAGTTTTCTAGTGAGGATAAATCACCCCCTCTATCGAAAAGAATATTTACAAAATCACAAAACGCAACGATAAAAATTATGTAAATTTATTTCTTATATTTGCAAAGAAGATATATAAATTAACATTACTTATTATAAAACAATTTGTATATTTACCACCAGTCCAAAAAATTTAATAGTACGTTTACATTGTACCGGATTCCGTAACCAAGTGGGTTTAAATTGTTATATGCCAAATAAATCCCCATAATGTAGGTTAAAACCATGGCATAATTATAGAAGGTAGTTTCATTAAAGATATCGGTATTGGCAGCGCTTTTTAAATTTGGAAATCATCTATCATTTTCAAATAAATTAAAAAATATTACCATAAACTTTTGTGCACGACCAGTGGCATATTTTTAATATATTTGAAACATAATATTGTCTAACAGTTCCGCGTACTTTTTCTTGGATAAACCATTTTAAAATTACAAATACTTATGCTTATTACATATATACATATGTATATTATTATTATATAATGATCATGAAATTCAAAATTTGTAACAAAAATACTTCTTGCCACTGAGCACATGTTGTGCGTACATTTCGAAGAAGAATATTTCCATTTACATTTTGAAAGCAGAATGTTGTCAAAGTCAAATTTATGAAAAAATTGTATTCGTATGTTGGCAAAGGATTACCTTGTAAGTGCCGATTAATATACAAAATATGAACCGTTTATATGCCTTGTAAAGTCGAATGCCACACTAAAGTGATTTCATGAAACAAATTACACGAAATTATGAGTTCTTAGATCGAGTTCCTCAGCTGAACATTTTTTTTAAATTAATGTAGTGCTGAACTCGATGTAAGGTCGCCTACTTTATCATGAAATTACTTTAGAGGGCATTTACATTGTTCTGGATTTAGAAAATTCAGTGGGTTTTAAAAAAGTTCTAATGTACATTCTGTTTTAGTGTGACAAAAAGAAAAAAATTGCCAATATATTTATTAGCTAAACCATTGCAGCATTTATACCCAACGTGTTTAATGATTAATCGTCATTTGGATAGTCATATCGATAATGTCATTTATTAAATCACAAAAAGCAACGACAAAAATTATATTTTGTTTTTCATTTTATGGCTGCAGCGAGGAATTTATGTAAATTTACGCTACAAGCCTACAAAGAAAAAAAATGCACATATTTTTTTACAAAACAATTTTTTCGTTTACATCCAATCCATAAGAAATCGTCATTTAAAATCAAACAAGTAAAAACGCCGTTAAGTTCAGCCGAGCCGAACTTATTAACTCGCCACCATGATCTGGACATTAAAAGTACATGTAATCGATCGGTACTTTTATATATATCGTTGGTTGTGCCATGGTAATTTTTTGATAGGACGATTTGACACACGGCGAGAACGAAGTTACAGCCAATTTGCATAAAAAACGGGGCCATAATCCTCAAAATACCGGTACCGCTATATTGGGGCTGTCGTAAATTTTTATATGATATTTTTTGTGGGAAGATTTGCAACCCTATCTAAATTCAAAATACCGAATTACAATCAATTCGATTGAAAGTCAATTCGGGCTATCTTATAAAGTAGATGAACATTTATAATTCTCGCTTCAAAGACTTACCAAAAATCTTCAAACGTTTTTAATTTTGATTTGCCATTTGCAAACATCAAAGACATAGAAACGTAAAGACTTGACAAAATGCATTTTGGAAAAATAGTTTATCGAAACATATGTAGGGGGCTTCTGGCATAACAGAGGCATGTAAATAATAAAAACGCGAATAAGAGGGAAAAGGTGCCCCCTACATATGTTTCGATAAACTATTTTTCCAAAATGCATTTTGTCAAGTCTTTACGTTTCTATGTCTTTGATGTTTGCAAATGGCAAATCAAAATTAAAAACGTTCCAACTGCTACAAAGGAGGAAGAAGAAAAACTTGACAATAACGAAGGTACTTAAAGTGAAGTGACGATTAGGGTGTGGCAGTGAATCAAAGGAGCTTAAGCAAACAAATGAACCCTTCGAAAATGCTTGGGCCATGAAAATACCAGCCTTCAAGCCAGTGGATAATCCAAATGGACTGGTGGAGGAGAGTTAATTTGCCACACTATTCCCGAAATATCGTGAGCGGTATTTGAAACAAGTCTGGCCATTGGTACAACAAGCTGTTGCTGAATATTATCTGAAAGCTGAACTGGATTTAATTGAAGGCAGTATGGTGGTGAAGACAACACGTAAAACCTGGGATCCCTACATTGTCATCAAGGCACGTGATATGATTAAGCTAATGGCTCATAGTGTACCCCTTGAACAGGCCAAACGTGTGCTACAGGACGAGATTGGTAGAAAGAAAAATTCTTCAAAAGACATCAACGTTTAATTGGTCCCAGTGGTGCCACTTCGAAATCCATTGAACTTTTAACTGATTGTTATGTTTTGGTTCAAGGTAACACGGTCTCGACATTGGGTCCCTATAAGGGTCTACAACAGGTTCGTGATATTGTCATCGATACCATGAACAATGTGCATCCCATTTACAACACTAAGGCAATCATGATCAAACGGGAACTTATAAAATATCCAAAATTGGCCAATGAGGATTGGTCGCGTTTCCTGCCCAAATTCTAGAACAAGAATATCAGCAAACGTAAACAAACCAAGGTTAAGAAACAAAAGAAGGAATACACACCATTCCCACCGGCACAACCCGAAAGCAAAATCGATAAACAATTCTTCGGCTTCGGCTGAATATTTCCTTAGCAAAGAACAGAAACAACAACGCAAGCAAGAGGAGGAGCGTAATGCCAAACAATCTGAGGCTGCGAAGAAACGAGAAGAGAAACATCAAAAAGATTTCATCCCGCCTACAGATTATTCGCCGTCGTCAGCGGCAAAGAAACGTTCCGCCGATGGGCATGATAATAAGTTTGAAGTTAAGTCGCTTAAAGCCAAGTTGGCCAACGCTAATAAGAAAATGAAAAAGGCGTAGTATAATTAAGCTTTTCAAAAGGATTTCTTTGTAATCGTAGTATTTAAGTTTTATACCTTTCTTATTACATGTACTTTAGTGGAAAATAAATAATAGAGATTTTTTACTGTTTGTGTAAAGAATTGTGATTGAGGTGAATTTTATTTGAAGAAGGATAGTAGAAATTGCAAATATTGTAATTTTTGTAAAAATTGGCTTCGTAGATGGAATGATTGATTATTTTTATACCCTTCACCACACTGTGGTACAGGGTATTGTCTTTGTGCATATGTTTGTAACAGGCAAAAGGAAACGAGATAGACACATGGTTCCTTTTGAGAATATGCATAGAATCACTTCTAAGTCGATTTATGCATGTCCGTCCGTCTGTCTGTCCATGTTAAATTGTAAACAAAGTACAGGTCGCATTTATTATTCGAATTGTATGAAATTTGGCACAGCTCAGTCATTTGGCCCAAGGACGAACCCTATTGAAATTGGGAAAAATCGGTTCAGATTTAGAAATAGCTCCCATATATGGCACAACGTACTTAATTAAACCTATGAGGTGTGCGAAATTTCGTGAAAATAGGTTCAGATTTAAATATAGCTCCTATATATATATATATATATATATTCGTCCGATTTAAGGTAAATGGTGCACCAAAGTTCCTAAATATCTTTCGATTTGCACGAAATTTGGCACATCGTACTGAATTCAGCCTAGAATGATGTGTGCTATGTTTCGTGAAAATCGGTTCAGATTTAGATATAGCCCCCATATATATTTTCATCCGTACTGAATTGAGTCTAGATGTGTGCTAAGGAATTGAGTCTAGAATGATGTGTGCTAGTGTGCTAAAAAAATCGGTTCAGATTTAGATATAGCCCCCACGTATATTTTTGTCCTATTAACACGAAAATTTGTACACCTCATTCTAGGCTTAATTCAGTACATTGTGCCAAATTTCGTGCAAAGTACAGGGCAAAATTATGATCCGATTGATATGCAATTTGGTAAAGCTCATTTATTTGACCCAAGAACTAGGGTTCGTTCGTTGAAATTGGAGAAAATCAGTTCAGATATACCACTCATATACATTTTCGAACGATATGGTATAAATGGTAAACCCAACCAACATCCAAAGCTTGTTCGATTAAAATTTATTTAAATCGGAACTGATTTCAACCGATTTCAACAAAGCTATATTAAATGGTTTGGTATGTATATGACCATTTATATTAGAACAAATTTAAAACATGTGGTTCAATTGTGTAGCTGTGTACATTTTCGTTTCAATCACAAAAAAACTAGGTATCTGGTACACCATTTAGATGAAATCAGTCTAAAATGTATGTAAGAGTTGTATAATACAGGTGTTGGGCAAATCCTCCTACAAAATTATAGATATTGGTCCACTTTTTGTGGTAAGAGGTATTATGTCTTTTTGCATATGTTTGTAACAAGCAAAAGTTAACAAGATAATGTTTAGTTACTTTTAAGAATATACATAGAATACGTTTGTCTTCTGTCCGTCCTTGTTAAATTGTAAAAAAAGTACAGGTCTAATTTATGATTCGATTGAGATTAAATTTGGTAAAGCTCATATACATTTTTGTCCGATTTGATATAAATGGTAAACCCAACTTCCAAAGCTAGTTCGATTCATTATAGGCTCAATTTTATACGTTGTGAACAATTTCGACTTAATCCGACAAACATTGGGCCTTAGTGCACCATTTAGGAGAAATCGACCGAAGATATATATGGGAGGTATATCAAAATTGGAAACGATTTCAACAAAACTTAACACATGTCATTATATGCTGAATTTGATACGTTGTGCAAAATTTCGTCGCAATCGGGAAAAATTTGCGTTAATTAGTGCACCATTTAGGAGAAATTGGCCGAAAATATATATGGGAGCTATATCAAAATCTAAACCGATTTCAACAAAACTAAACACACGTCATTATAGGCTCAATTTGGTATGTTGTGCAAAAATTCGTAACCGGACAAAGATTGGGCCTTTAGTGCACCATTTAGGGAAATCGGACGAAAATATATAGGGGAGCTATATTTAAATCTGAACCTATTTCCACCAATTCCAATAGGGTTCGTCCTTGGACCAAATAAATGAGCTGTGCCAAATTTCATCTCATTCAGATCATAAATGCGACCTGCATTTGGTTTACAATAATACATGGACAGAGGGACATGCGTAAATCGACTCAGATTCTTTTTCGAAAGAGATTCTTTTCATTCGAGTGACTTACGACTAAACAGTTCCGATGTTTTGAAAAATATTTCATTTATTTTTGCTTTGATTCATGATTCACCTTGCCTATATATAAGGTCTACCGGGAGGCGAATTCATGCCTTAGTCTTCCTGTACTGTCAAGCGTTTACATCGCGAGAAATCAACCATAACAAGGTAGAAATACAAAATATCTTTCGGAATATCACAATAGTATTATTGTGCACGTATACTTTTGTTGGAATAAATATATTTTTCGTATATTTATTCTTCGAAAAATTAATTTTGACATTCAATGAAGACTACAGCTGGCCTTACCGGCAAACCATATAAACAAACCTTGACCAATATACATCACATATATCGGCAATCTATGCAATTTCATGTCAAACTGAGGGACTTTGATGTTTATTTACTACTTTTTAACATAATGTAAACATGTATGGCAAAGCTCGTTTGTATTGTTTGATAACGGCGCTAGTTTGTTTTATAACGGCGTTAGCATCGTTTGAGAACGGTGTTAGTGGCCTCGGAAAATTTTCCGAAACACGGCAACTCTGCCCAACATAAAATATTTAATTTTATAAAAAAATTGATATTACCGATGTATATAAAGGTATTTCTTTTACATAAGGTATAATATTAAGCAGATATTCCTAAAAAGCAAGCAAACTCAATTTGTATATAAAATGTCCCCAAAAGTTGAATGTCCCCAAAACTTCCGCTAGATCTATAATTTATCGGGGACTGTCCCCAAAAAACTAAAATGTCCCTAAAAATATCATTGTATCGAAAACATGTCCCCAGAACTATCGCTGGACATATATATATATTTATATATATATATATATATATATATATTTACATAGAAACTCTTTTTTAACAAAGTCTTGCCACCACATATTTTCTTCTTTCTTCAAATTAAATTAACATAAAGAGGATAAAATACTAAAAACTATAACGTACAAAATGTATGTTATAGTACATTTACATTGTACGGGATTTTGTTAACAGTGGGTTTAAATTGTCAATATATAATTCCACATATTAAGCCAAATAAAGGTATTTCTTTCAAATTTTCAGAAATGTTGAAATAGGTATAATTATTTTTGTATGTAAATAGAGAACAACTATAACTAATTACACAATTCCATATTCGAATACATATTTATTGGGATAGTATGTCAACAACATAAAAAATACTGTCAAAAATTCGGTCAACAACATATGACAGTACGAGAGGCTCAAAACAATTCCTTTTTAAATAAAAGATTTGTATACTCATTCATGATATTTTCTACACTAATTTCTTAAAATTCTTGTATATCACAATATAATAATTTTGCCAGTGCAAAATCACTTTTGTTCACTGTGTTAGTCTCTGGCCTATTTTTGGTTTTACAGAAAGTACTTCTACACTGTAAAAAAAATCTCTCTTACTTTACAAAACTCTCAAACACAGATTCCTTTAATCCTTTTAGCCATGAATTTTTTTCCGCAAGCATAGAACAATTTTCTGTTCACAGATTTAATGCAAATATCCTAAATAGGATATGCAAAAATTTGGCATCACTACATCCTTGCATTCGGGAGATACAGTACATTATTTTGGAAAAATGAAAGTACAATATCAAGAAAACCAAATGCAAAATCGACAAAAAAAACATTTAAAATTATTCTCTATATTCTTTTTTACAAAAATCAAAAATAATTCTGATGACAGAATTCGTACAATTCCAATACGAAGCGATTAAAATGAAATTGCAATATTTGGCGTTTTTCTCTGTTGTTATGATATCATAACAACAGAACGTATAATGTTATGCTTTTTTTATCTTCACCCGTTTCTCCGTTTCGTCTTCGTTTTAATACTTCGGTTGTTTAATTGCATTGCATCTTGATGTTACCTAAAGTTCATTGTCCCTATAAAATAATATGCTTAGCTCCTCTCCTCTTTTAATCTTAAAACCAAACATTCCGATTGTCAATAAAATTCCGTAAATTTGTTCCTGCCTCGTCCCTATTCACTCCTTATCATAATTGCATAAGATTGCGAAATTCATTATGCTCCGTATCACAATTCTCCCCAATAGTTATTATCATCAAAAATCATACAACACCATTCGTCTGTCTTTGAATTCCGCTGACCATTTTTATCGTTACAACTGATACATGCATGTTGTTGTTATTCCCAATAGCCCCTATAGTTTATTTCCCATATCTGTTCCCCCTTCCCCTTGTAAACATTTCGGTAAGCTCCACGCATGCCCACATAGTTTCCATTCACAACACACACGCGCGCACACATTGTCATACTCAAGGTCAAGAGCGCACCCACACACGTTGACCAAATAGGATTTTATAAAATTTAAATGCTGACCTATGTAAAATGTTCAACATGCTGACGAACAAAAGATAATTGATATTCTCACATACCAATTTTGCGAACTTAAGAAAACGAACCCTAAATAGAAAATCAAAAATCCATAAACATGCTGAATAATTTAGAATAAGAGGCACAATTCGCGCTTTCAGTCTACCCAGTTTAAATAAATAACTAATCGATCAGAGCGACATCTATATTCATATTTTAAAAAAGAGCAAAATATTAATTCATTTCATCACAATTGGTCTGTTCCAGTACTTTTTTAATAGTAAATCTAGTAAAAGGGAAACATTTCAAAATTGCTCTCAGAGTACAAAATAATTTGAAAAATTCGGGAACGAAATGATGTTACCTAAAGTTCATTGTCCCAATAAAATAATATGCTTAGCTCCTCTCCTCTTTTAATCTTAAAACCAAACATTCCGATTGTCAATAAAATTCCGTAAATTTGTTCCTGCCTCGTCCCTATTCACTCCTTATCATAATTGCATAAGATTGCGAAATTCATTATGCTCCGTATCACAATTCTCCCCAATAGTTCTTATCATCAAAAATCATACAACACCATTCGTCTGTCTTTGAATTCCGCTGACCATTTTTATCGTTACAACTGATACATGCATGTTGTTGTTATTCCCAATAGCCCCTATAGTTTGTTTCCCATATCTGTTCCCCCTTCTCCTTGTAAACATTTCGGTAAGCTCCACGCATGCCCACATAGTTTCCATTCACAACACACACGCGCGCACACATTGTCATACTCAAGGTCAAGAGCGCACCCACACACGTTGACCAAATAGGTTTTTATAAAATTTAAATGCTGACCTATGTAAAATGTTCAACATGCTGACGAACAAAAGATAATTGATATTCTCACATACCAATTTTGCGAACTTAAGAAAACGAACCCTAAATAGAAAATAAAAAATCCATAAACATGCTGAATAATTTAGAATAAGAGACACAATTCGCGCTTTCTGTCTACCCAATTTAAATAAATAACTAATCGATCAGAGCGACATCTATATTCATATTTTAAAAAAGAGCAAAATATTAATTCATTTCATCACAATTGGTCTGTTCCAGTACTTTTTTAATAGTAAATCTAGTAAAAGGGAAACATTTCAAAATTGCTCTCAGAGTACAAACTAATTTGAAAAATTCGGGAACGAAAATCTATTAAATGTGCCAAAATTAGAAGGCAATACTTCAAAATCAACATAACAACCAATCAGAAGTAGGCATTCCTGCTTACCAAAAAGGGAAAAATGCCGAGTAATACTCGGCCAAATTTCTCGAGTAAAAAGTTTACAAAGAGAATGCCATATTGTTTTGTGCTCTCTTAAATTTGATTCGAGTAAAAAGTTTACAAAGAGAATGCCATATTATTTTGTGCTCTCTTAAATTTGATTCGAGTAAAAAGTTTACAAAGAGAACGCCATATTGTTTTGTGCTCTCTTAAATTTGATTCAATGTTTTACCAGGTTTTGAGGGTTGAGCAGCGGTTTTCGAGTAAAAAGTTGCAAAACATGTAAAATGAGTAGATTCTTTTAGGTTCTGGAACGGAACTAATGTGCAATAAACTTAAACATATACCTCCATTTCGAAATTGTTTCCCTTCCATAGCATACTTTTAGGAGTTTGCTTTAAAGCTAACCAGATTAAATAAAATTAAAAAACAAGCCTTTTATCGAATCTACAGGGCAGCATCAATAATTCACCAAACCACAATTTAAATAAAAGAACCAAAAGCTTTTGAATCACCCAATCTTTCAAAGCGACATCTATACTTTAAAGATCACAGGGTGACACATACAACTCACCACCAAAAGGATTGTGTCTATGCTACAAACACAACAGATCACAGTGTTGCACTCACCTCCAAAAGGATTGGGTCTATGCTACAAACACGACATAGATCAGAGTTGCACATACAACTCACCACCAAAAAGTTTATGTCTATGCTACATACACGACAGGCCATCTACTGACAACGATCTAATTCACCACTATTTTGGTCAAATACACAGGGTAATTTCCCCACTAATAAATAGTTGTTTTTTTTTTATAAAAACAACAAACTGGGATTAAGCAAAATATGGGATTTATGGGATTTAACAAAATATAAACAATATATTTATATTTGAAAATGGATTGTCCGCCATTCGTAAACACACATTTTGGAGAAAAATGCGTTTAAAGTTTGAGAGACACTCTCGCCATCACTTGATGCTGTCGCAATAAGTCGGCTATATCTTCAAGAGTTTTTAAGATGTTCACTTGAAATTTTGTGGGGACATTCTTTAATTAGAGTAGATTCTAGAGTTGGGTAGTTCCGGAACGAACTAGTTCATTGGAACTATTCCGAGAAAGAAACGATCGGAACTAGTTCCAGCACTTTAATTAATGTAGTTCCTTTTTCTGATCTCGTTCTTTTTTGTGTTTCTTTTTACTCATTCTTTTTTCTGATCTCTTTCCTTTTTTCCCATATTCTTCATTCGTTCGAATTTCAAATTGTGTAAATAGTTAAATCTTCTTTTGTTGTTTTAAATATTTTTATTTATTTATAAAAAATGTATTTTGTGCTTATCGTCCTGCAGCTTCAGCTGTAGCTTTATTTCATTTCTGCACAATTTTCAAATTCTGCGTTTATTAACAAATCAACAGGGAACTATGTGAGCGGAAAAATAAAAAGAACGATGAAATAGAGATAGATTGAAAGGAACTATGTAGGAGTCGGAACTATATGGATCAAATGAACTATAAAGAGCAAAGGGACTATAAAGAACAAAGGAACTGTATGGAGCAAATGAACTATATGGATCAAAGGAACTATATAGATCAAAGGAACTATATGGAGCAAAGGAACTATAAAGAGCAAATGAACTGTGTGGAGCAAAGGAACTATATGGAAAAAACGAAAAAAACAAAAAGAACGATGAAAGAGAGAGAGATTCAAAAGAACTCTGTAGGAGTCGGAACTGTATGGAGCAAAGCAACTATGTGGAACAAAGGAACTATATAAAAAAAACGAAAAATAAAACAAAAAAAAAAACAATACGATGAAAGAGAGAGATTCGAAGGAACTATGTAGGAGTCGGAACTATATGGAGCAAAAGAACTGTATGGAGTAAAGGAACTATATGGAGCAAAGGAACTTTATGGAGTAAAGAACTATATTAAGGAAATACTTCCTTTTTAGAAAAGGAGCGAGAAAGATCGATCCGCTAAGTGAACTAGATTTCCCAACTCTAAATATTTCGATGAGTTACAAACGGAATGACAAAATTAATATACCCTCCATACTATGGAGGGTATAAAAGGGGGGTTATATGGGGACTACCACAAAAAGGGGGCGTAGATAAATAATTTTTGGTAGGGAGATTTGTTACCATATATGACTACAATACACAGCGAATTCAATTGAAAAACGCATTCAGGAACCCCAAAATACCGAATATTGGGGGTACCCTTATATGGGGGCTACCCGAAAAAATTGACCTAACTCAAAATACTAAATTACAGCCAATTCGATGTAAAAATACGTTCAAAACACCCAAAATACTGAAAGTTAGAAGGTGCTGTTATATGGGGGCTACCAGAATTTTACCCTGATCAAGAATATATATACTTTATAGTGTTATAAATGAATATTTCGATGAGTTATGAACGGAATGACCAAATTAATATACCCTCCATACTATGGTGGAAGGTAAAAAAGGGGGTTATATGGGGACTACCCCAAAAAGGGAGATTTGTTACCATATATGACTACAATACACAGCGAATTCAATTGAAAAACGCATTCAAGAACCCCAAAATACCGAATATTGGGGGTACCCTTATATGGGGGCTACCCGAAAAAATGGACCTAACTCAAAATACTAAATTACAGCCAATTCGATGTAAAAATACGATCAAAACCCCCAAAATACTGAAAGTTAGAAGGTGCTGTTATATGGGGGCTACCAGAAAAAGTGGACCTATACTCATATTTTTTTGGAGACATTTAGTACCCAATCAGAACCCAACGTGCCAAATTTCAGCGAATTCGGTTGAAAAACACAGTCAAGAACCCCAAAATACCGAAAATTGGGGGGTACCCTTATATGGGTGCTATGCCTAAACGTGGACCGATATATCCCATCTTTGAACCTGGCCTGCCTGCAGACAAAAGACAACCCTATGCCAAATTTCAGCACCTTATATCAATTCCTTCAAAAGATAGCGTGATTACAACAGACAGACGGACGGACATGGCTAGATCGTCTTATAATTTTACCCTGATCAAGTATTTATATACTTTATAGGGTCGGAAATGAATATTTCGATGAGTTACAAACGGAATGACAAAATTAATATACCCTCCATACTATGGTGGAGGGTATAAAAAGGGGGTTATATGCGGACCACCCCAAAAAGGGGGCGAATATAAATAATGTTTGGTAGGGAGATTTGTTTTCATATACGACTACAAAATACAAAATTACAGCGAATTCGGTTGAAAAACGCGCTCAAAAACCCCAAAATACCGAATATTGGGGGTACCCTTGTATGGAAGCTACCCGAAAAAATGGACCTATATTCATAATTTTTTGTGGAGAAATTTGGTACCTATTAAGAACTCAAAATACTAAATTACAGCCAATTCCATGTAAAAATACGATCAAAACCCCCAATATACTGGAAGTTAGAAGGTGCCGTTGTATGGGGGCTACCAGAAAAAGTAAACCTATACTCATAATTTTTGTGGAGACACTAAGTACCCAATAAGAACCCAACGTACCAAATTTCAGCGAATTCGGTTGAAACACGGTCAAGAACCCCAAAATTTCGAAAATTGGGGGTACCCTTATATGGGAGCTATGCCTAAACGTGGACCGATATATCCCATCTTTGAACTTGACCTGTCTGCAGACAAAAGACAACCCTATGCCAAATTTCAGCACCCTATCTCAATTCCTTCAGAAGATATCGTGATTACAACAGACGGACTGACGGACATGGGTAGATCGCCTTAGAATTTTACCCTGATCAGGAATTTATATACTTTATAGGGTCGGAAATGAATATTTCGATACGTTAGAAACATATTGACAAAATTAATATACCCTCCATACTATGGAGGGTATAAAAAGGCGGTTATATGGGGACTACCCCTAAAAAGGGGGCGAATATAAATAATTTTTGGTAGGGAGATTTGTTACCATATACGAATACAAAATACCAAATTGCAGCGAATTCGGTTGAAAAACGCGCTCAAGAACCCCAAAACACCGAATATTGGGGGGTACCCTTATATGGGTGCTATGCCTAAACGTGGACCGATATATCCCATCTTTGAACTTGACCTGCCTGCCTGCAGACAATAGACAACCCTATGCCAAATGTCAGCACCCTATCTCAATTCCTTCATAAGATAGTGTGATTACAACAGACGGACGGACGGACACGGCTAGATCGTCTTAGAATTTTACCCTGATCAAGAATTTGTATACTTTATAGGGTCGGAAATGAATATTTCGATGAGTTACAAACGGAATGACAAAATTAGTATACCCTCCATGCTATGGAGGGTATAAAAAGGGGGTTATATGGGCACTACCCCAAAAAGGGGGCGAATATAAATAATTTTTGTAGGGAGATTTGTTACCATATACGATTACAATACACAGCGAATTCGGTTGAAAAACGCGCTCAAGAACCACAAAATACCGAATATTGGGGGTACCCTTATAAAGGGGCTACCCAAAAAAATGGACCTATATTCATAATTTTTTGTGGAGAAATTTGGTACCTATTAAGAACTTAAAATACTAAATTACAGCCAATTCGATGTAAAAATACGATCAAAATCCACAAAATACTGAAAGTTAGAAGGTGCCGTTATATGGGGCTACCAGAAAAAGTGGACCTAAACTCATAATTTGTCTGTGGAAACATTTAGTACCCAATAAGAACCCAACGTATCAAATTTCAGCGAATTCTGTTGAAAAACACGGTCATGATCCCCAAAATACCGAAAATTGGGGGGGTACCCTTATATGGGTGTTATGCCTACACGTGAACCGATATATCCCATCTTCGAACTTGACTTGCCTGCAGACAAAAGACAACCCTATGTCAAATGTCAGCACCCTATCTCAATTCCTTCAGAAGATAGCGTGATTACAACAGACGGACGGACGGACACGGCTAGATCGTCTTAGAATTTTACCCTGATCAAGAATTTATATACTTTATAGGGTCGGAAATGAATATTTCGATGAGCTACAAACGGAATCACAAAATTAATATACCCTCCATACTATGGAGGGTATAAAAAGGGGGTTATATGGGGGCTACCCCAAAAAGGGGCGAATATAAACAATTTTTGGTAGCGAGATTTGTTACCATATACGACTACAAAATACCAAATTGCAGCAAATTCGGTTGAAAAACGCGCTCAAGAACCCCAAAATACCGAATATTGGGGGTACCCTTATATGGGGGCTACCCGAAAAAATGGACCTAAATTCATAATTTTTTGTGGAGAAAGTTGGTACCTATTAAGAACTCAAAATACTATATTTCAGCCAATTCGATGTAAAAATACGATCAAAACCCCAAAAATACTGAAAGTTAGGAGGTGCCGTTATATGGGGGCTACCAGAAAAAGTGGACCTATACTCATAATTTTTCTGTGGAGACATTTAGTAACGAATTCGGACAGACGGACGTACGGACATGGCTAGATCGTCTTAGAATTTCACACTGATCAAGAATATATATACTTTATAGGGACGGAAATGAATATTTCGATGAGTTACAAACGGACTGATCAAATTAATATACACTCCATACTATGGTGGAGGATATAAAAAGGGGGTTATATGGGGACTACCCCAAAAAGGGGGCGAATATAAATAATTTTTGGTAGGGAGATTTGTTACCATATACGACTACAAAATACAAAATTGCAGCGAATTCGGTTGAAAAACGCGCTCAAGAACCCCAAAATACCAAATATTAGGGGTACCTTTATATGGGGGCTACACGAAAAAATGGAACTATATTCATAATTTTTTGTGGAGAAATTTGGTACCTATTAAGAACTCAAAATACTAAATTACAGCCAATTCGATGTAAAAATACGATCAAAACCCCCAATATACTGAAAGATAGAAAGTGCCGTTGTATGGGGGCTACCAGAAAAAGTGGACCTATACTCATAATTTTTTGTGGAGACATTAAGTTCCCAATAAGAACCCAACGTACCAAATTTTAGCGAATTCGGTTGAAACACGGCCAAGAACCCCAAAATTCCGAAAATTGAGGGGTACCCTTATATGGGAGCTATGCCTAATCGTGGACCGATATATCCCATCTTTGAACTTGACCTGCCTGCAGACAAAAGACAACCCTATGCCAAATTTCAGCACCCTATCTCAATTCCTTCAGAAGATAGCGTGATTACAACAGACGGACGGACGGACATGGCTAGATCGTCTTAGAAATTTACCCTGATCAGGAATTTATATACTTTATAGGGTCGCAAATGAATATTTCGATGAGTTACAAACGGAATGACAACATTAATATACCCTCCATACTATGGAGGGTATAAAAAGGGGGTTATATGGGGTGAACGCCTTGCTTAACTCAAAGCAATCGTTATAAAGAAGAATTGGAACACTGCTGACGTTTAAGCTGTCTTTCTTTTGTGTTTCTCCAAATATGGAATAGAGAATAAATGAAATAAAACCAAATATATTGGAATGGATGCGGTGAATACGAAATTTTTATTTCAGGAAAGTCTTTATTTCAGGACAGTTTTTAGGACAGGTCTTACCAGTTGTCTGGTTGATATACAAAAGAGATAGATTAAAAAGAAGTAAAGACGGAAATCGCCAATGTGACAGGGATCGATGTTGCGGCGAATTTAATGTTTAGTTAAGCAACAAATGTCAAAATGCTATAAAGTATTTGGATATTTAATGCTTGCTACGGAATATTGGGTGTAGTGTATAGAAGTAGGGATTCCAATACTAGTGTTGTTTATGATGACATAAACATTTCTGACGCCCGCAAGGGTCTTCGATCCATGCCACATTCGGGAACAAAGTAACTTAAAAATATTTGTATAAATTCATTAGGTATGGTTTCAATTCATTAGGTATGTTTTCAATTCTTTAGTAATTTAAACTTATTGACATGTTAACGTTTAAAAGTATTACATTACATATACTATATTAGGTGTGTATATTTTATAAAAGTATTAAACTTTGTAGGTCCCAAAAATAACCCATCCAAAGATGGTATTTACGGCAGTGGGTAGGCCGGACCGATTTAGAACGCCCTCACTTATAATTCGTGAATAAAGGTCCACGCCCAGAATGACATCGATGGAACATGGCTTATAAAACTCGGAGTCTGCTAAAATAATGTTATTAAAATTATTTGCAATTGGTGTTGGTTGCGGTTTTCCAGGTGTAAGAATAGCAATTCGTCTATTGACTCTTAAGATGACGTCGAAGATAATACTCGAATCATATATAGATACTAGGGTTGTTGGACAGATAGTTTCATCGTTCAGCGTGAGTGTAGCTAATTTGTATTTCTCTACTATTTTTGACGAAATGCAACTGTAGCTAGAACCTGAATCCAGAAGACATCGAGCTTTAACAGTATTTTGCGACGTTCGGACTTGTACCACCACAGTAGGAAGAATAGTGATAGAATTCCGTTTGAGAATGGATGACCATGACGTACGTGCGGTTTTTGAATTAGAGGAAGGGTTAGGATTTTCTGCTCGAACTGACTTAGGCAAACCATCGGAGCTCATATTGGGGGAGCAGTATCTGCAGCCCGTTTTGGTAAAGCACGTACCCTGTGAATGTGCCAGGCAATTAGTACAATATCCGTAACGATGCACCGTATGTTCTCTGTTAGTCACATTCATGTTTAAGAATCGCTTGCATTGTTTAAGTTGGTGTCGGTTCCTACAAAGTCTGCAAGAATAGGCGACGCTTTTCCTTGTGGTATTACGCATATTAAAGGCTATGAATAAAGAGTGTTTAGTACGGAAAAAGTAAAGGTTTATGACAGAGAATGTAGCGTAGAGGTTTGCAGGAGACTGAGCAGAAGGGGACTAGTCAACCGGAATGACAACTAACTTGGTTATTGATCTTGTAATAGTGCCTCTTTCTGTAAGGACTTCTGCAACCCGAACCGGACCATCTGATCCGGTATGCACTTTGGATATTCTGCCAAGGCGCCATAAATTTGGGGGTAAATTTTCATCTTTAACTACGACCATCATATTTTCTTTCATATTTTCTGTATGGTATCTCCATTTATAACGCTTATGGAGCTCCTTTAGGTACTCCTCTTTCCATCGAACGCAGAAGTTATGGTGGATCATTTTCAGACGCTGCCATCGGTTGATCAGGGAAGTTGGAGCCATTTGGATGTCTGGATCGACGGGAGCCAAAATCGGAGTACCTATAAGGAAGTGGCCTGGGGTGAGAGTGGCCAAATCGGATGGTTCCTGCGAAATAGGAGATATAGAGCGGGAGTTCAGACAGGATTCGATCTTTGACAGTAAACCTGCTAAATGCGGCTAAAAACGTAGCTGTGGATAGGTCGGACGTGGCTTCCAAGTGTATGGCTTTAGTAGAGAAGCATATGAAGACGCACACATATCCCTTAATAAGCTTATATGATCTGCCACAGTATGTTTTCAGATCGAATGGACCTGTAAAATCCAAACCTGTGTGTGTAAATGGTCGAGAAATGACTGATCGCTCCGGAGGCTATGCTGACATTAATTGGCGTTGACACTTGTGTTTGTATAAAACGCACGGTTTACATTTGTTTATTGTGGCCTTGATTAGTTTTTTGCTCGTATTATCCAATACTGCATGCGAATTAATCGGAGGACCAGCTGATTCCCTCCATGGAGAGATATTTCATGATCCATCTTGACTAGCAAACGGGAATATTGGCAGTTATAAGAGAGAATGATCGGGTGTCGCTCGTTGTAAGACAAGGCAGGAGATGACACTAGCCGACCGCAAATCCTCATTATCCCCTCGGAGTCGGTAAATGGGTTCAGGCTCAATATTGAGCTAGATGTTGAGAGTTGCTTTTTGGAAGATAAAGCTAAATATTCTTCGGGGTAATGAGCTTTTTGGACCATAGCAATTATTTTATTTTGAACCAGGACTATTTCTGACGATGAAATATGTTGCGAATCATACCGAATGTTGTTACGGAACTTGGGATGAGTACGGGAAAATAATCGATATATATAAGCAACTATTCGGAGTGCACGAGGAAGGGAAGAAAATCTTTCTATTACATCTTCGAATTTATCAAAGTAAGAGAAGAATACTTTCATCGAATTCCTTTCCAGTTCAATTCCGTCCTGTCTAATGATTTCTCTAGGCCAATCTGCGTCGTCTGTTGGAAGCCATGGTGGACCTTGCCACCATAGGGAGCATTCCCGGAGATATAGTGGGCTAACCCCACGACTAGCTATATCGGCGGGATTTGACTCTGACTTGACATGAAACCAATTGGATGGATTAATTACTTGTATGATTTTAGAGACCCGATTAGCAACAAATGTCGACCAGAAGCAGGGAGGTTTAGAAAGCCACGACAGGACAATGGTGGAGTCTGTCCAGCAAGAAACAGAATAATTTGAAACTTTTAATTGGGGAAGATAGTGGCCTATTATTTCAGCTAGTAGCGTGGCACCACATAATTCTAGACGGGGAATCGAAAGGGTTTTTAATGGAGCTACTTTCGTTTTAGAGCATACAACTTGTGTAAATACACTATTTTCTGTCTTTATGCGTATATAAATAGTAGCTGCGTATGCTTTTTCAGAAGCATCGCAAAAACCGTGGAATTGGACTTCGCATTCTGGGGAGGAGTTGAACCATCTCGGAATTTTAATGGAGCTAATTAAAGGATATGTAGACATGAAGCTTAACCATTTTGATAGTATTTCTTTAAATACCTCTTCGTCCCATTTAGTGCCCTCAACCCATATTTGTTGCATAATGATCTTCGCCACAATTATGCAGGGTGCCAGCCATCCGGCAGGATCAAACAGCTTGGCAATTTGGGACAAAATTTCTCTCTTCGTATAGATGCGGGAATCAGACGGACATACAACGGCGAAGTGAAAAGAATCCGATATGGCATTCCACCGAATTCCAAGCGTTTTTGCCGTACTTTTTCGTCAAATTCTAGGAAATGCTCGTCAAGAAGTTGGTCTGAAGGAATCCCGTCTAAAATTTCACGACAATTTGAGGTCCACTTTCGCATCGAAAATCCTGATTCGCTTAGTGCTTTAGTTAATTGTACTCTCGAATCAATAGCTTCTGAAAGGGAATGGGCACCCACGAGAGCATCGTCTACATACATGGAGTTACGTAGAATTTCAGATGCCATAGGATATGTGGATTCTACATCATCGGCTAGTTGCAACATTGTGCGGATAGCTAAAAAGGGGCGCAATTGACCCCAAAAGTGACCGTTTTCAGCTCGAAGTCTTGTATGCTCTCATTCGGACTACGACGGTATAAAATACGCTGGTAGCCGGTATGCTCTTGGTCTATAAGTATTTGGCGATACATTTTTGTTAATCGCCATTGAAGACGTCAACCAAATCTTGTTGTAAGACGGGTCCGGTAGGACGTCATTAAGGCTTAGACGGGATGAAGAGGGAGCGGATGCATTAAAAACTACCCGTACTTTTGTTGTTGTACTGTCGGGTTTTACGACAGCGTGGTGGGGAATATAATAAAAGCTACGAGAATTAGAATTTGTGCAGGGTATAACCTTGGACATATTATTTAAGGACATGTATTCTTCAAGTACATTGTCATATTCTGCTTTGAACTCGGGTGTTCGAAGAAGCCTGGCCTCATTCCTAAGAAATTGGGCAATGGCACTCTCTCTGGAATGACACAGATCATTGAGATTTTCTTTAAATGGAAGCCGGACAATATATCTTCCATCATCGGCTTTTTTGTAGTAGTTTTGAACAAATGTTCGCAAAGCTGATCAGAAGATGACGTAAATTTCTTCCTAGGGAGATCTTCAAACTCCCAGAAATGTGCAATTTCTTTGTAAAAGGATATCTCACTTAA
>NW_026883344.1:0-4819 GCF_032173495.1 Musca vetustissima | reverse complement strand
TTTCGTGAATATTGGTCCATAACTTTGGCAGGTAACGTGTTTACAAATTATAATGGACAGACGGACGGACACGTTGCAAACTCTTGGGGTCACACACAGCTATAATAGCATGACTACAGAGTATGGTATAGTTAGTTATACGACTGAGAGTAAAGAATAGAAAAATGTTGTATATTAAAAGGTATATGTCCACTCCGAAAAGACTTGGAGCGGAAAAGTTGTCAGCTTAAGAATGGTGAGTGATTGGCTATTAATCTGGTGCAAAATATATTCATGTGAGTGTGATATACTGAAATATGTGAAGGGGTCTACATATTCTAATGTGTCTTTATATTATCATTACAACAAAAGTTATTGTTTATACCGTGATTTAGCTTCACAGAAAGTAAAACTTTAGCGGTAGTTGTGTTACGCATTACATGAACGGGCTGTCTGACTGCACTTTTCCGCAAACTGACTATTTCATAAATTAATATACAAACCTCTTAATAATAAGCAATATATTTTTCATAAGCTGATTTTGTTTTTAAAATTTTATTATATTTGTTCAATTCCACTACCAACTAAAACTAAATATTGTTCGCCTTAGACCACCAACAAACCAGACACTTGTCTAGCCAAAAGCAAAATCTTTTATTACTAATGAACGCTATTAATTTTTTAAATTTAATTATTAAAAAGCAAGATAATAATAAAAACAACAACAAATAGAAACAGCCCACAATCTAGCATTCGATTCGATTGTACAAATTGTCTATTTAATAAAAATAAAACGATAAATAAACGATTATACTAAACTTTCCATTACTATAAAATGGCCATTAAAAATATATACATATATATAAAAATCTGAATGTAATTAAAATCGACAATATTAATATCCTCTAAACATTCCGCGGTAAAGATAAAAAACTACGAAAAAACAGTTTTGTTTGTTGTAATATTTAGCTAAAAGCTGTTTCGGGATGTTTTGCCAAGTTTTTCTGTTTTGCCATATTTATGGACAACAGCTGTGTAAGTTTGTCATATCCTTTGGTCAATGTTTTTACCTTTTAATATTTTTGTCTTTGCAATTTTATTTTGTTTTACAACTTTTTTTCTTAAACCGCTTCAGTTAAATGGTTTTTTGTCTTAGTGCTACTGCCAATGTCTTCTCGCTTTATTGTAACCAGTGTTGCAAATTTAGCACTTTTAGTGCTAGATTTAGCACTTTTTAAACTCGTTTAGCACCAAAAAATTGATCTAGCACCTAGCACTTTTTTTAGCATTTTTAATTTGTTCCAAGATTTTTTCAAAATTTTTAGTATCATTCCAAAAAAAATTGCAGTTTCTCGATTTCACATTGAAGGTTCCATATGTTTCACATGGTTGATTTGATTTTCCAATGTTTTTTCTAGTGAGCGGAGCAGTATAGTCGCACGGGGCTATCCATATGATACATTACGTAACTACCACAAGTCTTAAATTTTCTACGAAACTAATTTCCGTGTCGGTGAAATATTCTGCGAAATATCCACCTCCTGGTGTTATAATTATAAGAGTATAACAAGTAAAAAACTATGTGAACGGCCAAACTTTTTATAACTTTTATAACTATATAATAAATTACAGCCAGCTCGATTGGAAAATGTGTCCAAAGTCCCCAAAATACCGAATATTGGGGGTACCGTTATATGGGGGCTAGACCAATACTTAGACTGATATATGACATTTGCAATAACAAACATCCAAGGGGTACTAGGAATGTCTGACAGATCATTATCAAAGCAGCCATGTTTTTTCGTTGATTAGATTTCCCGTATTTATTGGTGTTCGGGATATAAAAGTGCATTTAGAAAAAAATCTTTTTTTGTATTATTTCATACTCTAAATATCATCCGTTCAAAACCGATAGATGTCGCACTTCTACAAAACCGGAACTTTATGCAAAATTGTATAGCTATAATCTACTGCGGTAATGGTAATACTAAATACTATTAGAATAGATAGACCCCTGTAGATATTTACGTAAAGCTCCACACCTTCTAGAATCTGCTCTTCTAGAATAAATGTGAAGAGAATATAATGTAAATTTTGTATTTTTTCAAACAAAAGTCTGTGTCAATTTTACTTGCTCAATATGCTTATTCATTAGCATTTTCCCCATGTACAATTTTGTGACCTCTAGAGAGACTTCAACAGCCAAATATTGACCGTTTTTACTAAACACTATAAGTGTCTTCACTGTCCAGAACCGGATATGCAGAATATCGTGACAATTGTTTCACAGCTATGACCTTTACTTTGTTTACAAATGTTAATGGTCATACGAATAGTCACATACATCTATATTGACTCAGCTATCCGGGATATAACGATCCGTATACAAAAATGTAAGTCCAGGACCAATATTTCGTTACAAACTATTGAAGCACAAACACTTGAATTTTAAGAAATATAGACCTCATTATAAACTATTATCATTTTTTTTAAATTCATTTTTAGCACTTTTCTAAAATTTTTTAGCACTTTTTAGCATATTTTTCAATAATAAAATCTAGCATTTTTTCTCAATCAAGTTTTGGCAACACTGATTGTAACAGACAGTTCAAAGGACTTTTTGCGACATTTACATACGCACCTGGTTTGATTGCTGCATGTGTGCCTTTCTCGCATTGTTACATTTATAAATGGTCTGGATATGTTTTTCTTTTCTTCACACACAAAATTGTCCACTGGACAACTCTTTATTGTGCATCGACACAAATGGATATATCTCCATAAATAATAGATACACTTGACACAACAATTTCTAAATGTCAGTGGACGCTGTGCCGCACAGCTTCATAGAGCGGAAGTTGAATGAAATAATAAATAATGAACTGCAGTTGTTTTCTTACCTCAGCGCTGACGCGGGATGCCAATTGCTATTAAATTTGAATTTTTTCTGCCAGACATCTTTTTACACATTTTATTTTTTTTAGTTTTGATAAATGGCTTAAAGGAAGTACAATTCGGTTTGATATAAAATGCTATGTGATTTATGAACAAGTGAATTTGTAATGTAAAATTTTAATATTAAAATGTACCGAACTGAAGCTATTAATAATTATCTTAAAAACGAAACTATATGAATGCTTCTTACAATATTATAAAAAGTAATTGCATTTTCATCGGTCAGTTCAGTTTTAAAAGAGACACAGAAGCAACCAATCTTAAACTAAGACATCAACATGGTATAAACGTCAAGATTTCGTATTCCATAAATCCCGGCGTTTCGGGTACATTGCTAAACATAGGATCGTATGGTCAACTCATGACACATGAAATTGACTTTAGGATATCCCGAAATAATTACCTACTTACTTACTTAGCTGGCTTGTTACAGAACGGTTGTTCCATAAGCCGAGCTTAAAAAAGATTTCCAAGCGCGTCGGTCTTGTGCGCAAGTCCACCAATTTGGAAGACCACGTTCCAAGATGTTGTTTTCTACTTGGTCTTTCCATCTAATTCGTGGCCTTCCCCTTCTACGGGAACCATCAGTAGGCTCATTTTTATATGCCTTTTGAGCTGGGGCATCTTCATTCATCCGCACAACATGGCCTAGCCACCGTAGTCGCTGCAGCTCAATACGACTGATTATGTCGATGTCCGCGTATAAATTGTAGAGCTCGTGGTTCATTCGACGCCGATATTCACCGTCGACGCAGATCGGCCCGTAGATCTTTCGGAGAATTTTTCTCTCAAACACCCCAAGCGCTGCCTCATCTGCTTGCGCAAGTACCCATGCTTCTGATCCATATAATAGCACGGGTAGTATCAGCGTCCTGTAAAGTGTGAGTTTGGTCTGGCGAGAGGTGGCCTTGTTTCTAAACTGCTTACTTAGACCATAGTAGCATCTGTTGGCCATCACAATCCTTCTCCGAATTTCAAAACTGATGTCATTCGTTTTATTTATGGCGGTACCAAGGTATATAAAATTTTTAACTACATCGAAACCGTAGTTCTCAACTTCCACAGTTGGTCCGAGTCTACTGGACGTCTTGCGCGTTGATACCATCAGCTGGGTCTTCTCGCCGTTTACTGCCAGACCCACTTTGGCAGACTCCTTTTCAATTTGTTCAAAGGTGGCTGTTACCGCTCGCAATGTTCGACCCATTATATCGATGTCATCGGCATAGGCGAGTAACTGATGTTGTTTGGTGTACAGAGTGCCATTTCTGTTCACCTGTGCGTCTCGTATGACCTTTTCCTGTAGGATGTTAAAAAGATCACACGACAAACTGTCACCTTGTCTGAATCCTCGTTCGGTATTAAAGGGCTCCGATAGGTCCTTTCCTACTTTAACGGCTGACCTTGTGCCACTTAAAGTTATCCTGCATAGCCGTATTAATTTTGCAGGAATGCCGAACGCAGACATGGCTTTAAACACCTCTGAACGAATAGGGCTGTCGAATGCGGCTTTATAGTCGACAAATAGGTGGTGTGTCAATGTGTTTTTCGTGGGTCTTTTCCAGGATTTGGCGCAGAGTTAAAATCTGGTCAATGGTAGATTTGCCAGGTCTGAAGCCGCATTGGTATGGTCCGATGATGTCATTGACCATTGGCTTCAATCGTTCACACAGCACACTTTATATGCGATGGGAAGGAGACTTATTCCTCTATAGTTGGCACATATCGTCTTGTCTCCTTTTTTGTGCACGGGACACAGGATGCTGAGGTTCCAATCATTGGGCATGCATTAATCTAGCCAAATTGTGTTAATCAGCTGGTGCATGCTCCTGACCAGCATCTGGCCACCAGTCTTGAATAGTTCGGCTGGTAGCCCATCGGATCCTGC
>NW_026883343.1:0-4947 GCF_032173495.1 Musca vetustissima | reverse complement strand
CTTTTGGCTTTATTGGTCGATATGTCGAGCCATATTCACAAAAAAAAACCTAACCCTCAATTTGAAATTTTACAGGAGAAGGTTTTGTTTTAATAAATTCAAATTTAATAAAGCTATTATTTTGAAATATAGAACTATAGTTTTGTTACAAACTAGTCTTGTTTTAAACTATAATTCTAAATTTCAAATTAATAGCTTTATTAAATCTGAATTTATTAAAACAAAACTTCTCCTATAAAATTTCAAATTGAGGGTTACGTTTTTTTTTTTTTTTTGGCAATTATGGCTTGATATATTCCGCCCTAAATCAAGTTTTCTAATGATCATTATAATCATAATTTTGGAATTGAGAAACCTTGAATATTTGTACTTAATTTTGGGAGGCAAATCGTACTGTGACCTTCTGTTTGTTATTATTGGAAAGGATGCTAGGGGATCTAATCTATTGAATTGTAAGGGAATAATCTACCATTCTACATTTTCAAACATTTTTAAAGACACGCATACCAATTAGATTTGAAAACGTGCCCATAAACCTTAACAAACTATCACATGTCATACTGCAACCTATTCTTAATTTTGTTAATAGATTTAAACCAAACATTACACACTCTATTAAAATGTAATATCAATCAGGAAAATATATATGAAAACTATATTACATCTAAATCTGAACCAATTTCAAGGAAACTTGCCAGAGATTAATTTATATTAATGGGCCTTTTGGACGTCAATTGGACGAAAGTATATATGGGAGATATCTGTAAATCTGAACCGATTTCAAGCAAACATGACACACGAAAGGTTATAGTAACTTCAGAAAATTGTACAAAATTGTGGCCCAGTAGGCCAAACATTGGGTTTGTGGTGCACAATTTACATTTAATCGAACGAAAATATATATGGAAACTATATCTAAATCTGAACCGATTTTCACGAAACTTGACATACATAATTCTAGAAGCAATTCAGTATGCTGTACCAAATTTCGTACAAATCGAAAGATATATAGAGAATCTGGTGCATCACTTACATAAAATCGGACCAAAATATATATGAGAGCTGTATCTATATCTGAATCGATTTTCAATATATATATATATATATATCGAAATCCGGATCGATTTACAGGAAACTTCACACACGTCATTATAGTCAATTCTAATTCAGAACGCTGTTCCAAATTTTGTGCAAATCGATAGATACATAGGGACTCTGGTACACCATTTACATTAAATTGGACGAAAATATATATGGGAGCTATATCTAAATCTGATCCGTTTTTCTCTATACTTGACACACGTCATTCTAGACTTAATTCAGTATACTATGCCAAATTTCGTGCAAATCGAAAGATATATAGGTACTTTGGTACACCGTTTACATTAAATCGGACGAAAATATATATGTGAGCTATATCAAAATCTGAACCAATTTCAATAGGCTTCGTCCTTGGGCTAAATAAGTGACCTATGCCAAATTTCATCCAATTCGGATCATAAATGCGACCTGTACTTTGTTTACAATTTAACATGGACGGCCAGACAGACAGACGGACGGACGAATCGACTCAGAAAGTGATTCTTTGAATATTCCCAAAAGGAACCATGTGTCTATCTCGCTTCCATTTGCCTGTTACAAACATATGCACAAAGACATAATACCCTGTACCACAGTGTGGTGAAGGGTATAAAAATGGAAGCCCGACGAGAACAAATTTAAAACAAAGACCTACACAAACATAATCTTGTGATATCAGGTGTCGCTACCGATAAGCGCTGCACTTCATCGACGTTTCCATCACGCATACTGGCAGGAGCGAGCAATGGAATAGGACAACGCTCCATTTTCGGACTTTATGACATCACTTAGTATTTGCGTACGGTTTCATTTGCAGCTTCATATCCCAGCTTTGTTGTCAGACATTCAATTTTGTTACTGCTTTGTTGTAAACGAATGTGTGCGTGTTCGTGCAAATAAGTGTGTGTATGTAAATAACACAGCTTCATGGTGATGTTGATGAGCATTATGATGCAGCTGCTGCTAATGTTGAATCTTCTCTGTTTGCACTTTAATAAAAAGGCGACAAACACTTGCTCCATCATTTGCCTACTTTCGGTTTTATGGAATCATTGTCATAATGATGAGGATATGAACTCGCACCGAACCTAAACTTTTTAAATTTTTTGATTGTTGTTTTGTTTGTTTGTCGTTTAACTCTATGACAATTCTATATTTAAGAACTCTTAATGGCAGTTTGACAAAACTTTATTTCCTTTTGAAGACAATTTCGTTGTATGGAAGTTTGGTGGCCACGATATGAAAATTAATGCGAAAATTGTTATCAGAATATAATAGTAATTTAAATGGGCCTGCAATTGAAATGTATTGGAAATATATGGGAAGAGATTGTTTTTAAATTCTAAATTCGGAAAGGGAAAATGATGAGGCGAATCATTGTGCACCATGTTAATGCGAGCTGTAATAAATCGTATATTCGACCAAATTTGTGGAATTGATGGCTCATCCGCTGTATTGTCTTGACTTGCCATTTAATAACTTCCTTAACAAAGTTCTTCCACTTATTAATTATTAATGTGTAGTTTCCTCGCCTGAAACTTCCAAACCCATGTTTGGGAGCGTTTATATAGGAATGGTAGGTGTATAAATAATACTGAAGGATACTTGAAATACTCAAAAGCAAATTTCCCGAGCGAGCTGAATTTATCCATATTCAGACCTAAGCTTGATGAATGTCAATTATGATAAAAGTTGGTTGAGGTTTATAAACCGAAAGTAATTATGGATTCTAGTAGGAACCAAATCTCTGTCGCTAATAAATATATTTTTTTTCAGAAAATTATTACTTTATACTTTACTTTAATTTATTCAAATAAGTCCAAGTACTTCTGCTCCAAGCCCGAGGGGAAGTTTTCTATCTGTTAAAACATACATAAATATATATATTTTTTTATTGTTCTATAAACATACTTTAGATTTAATTACCAAAACAAACAATAAATACAAAAATCAAGCACACCTACATATTTATAAGTTTTAAACTGCTTTTACAGGAAGGAAAAACAGGAGGAAATTGCCTGTAACTAACCATCATACAACAACTGCTGCTACTCGCTAATAAAGCAACAAACAATAATGGCAAACGTCCAAGAGCTTATTTCTCAGCAAGAAGAAAGGGGCAGTAATTTCGAAAAATTCGTCTCTACTATAAAGAAGGCACCGCTTGAAAGGAGAACGGAAGAGTTCTACAAGGGCAAACTTGATGAACTAAGGCTGTTATGGCAGAGTTTCGAGAAGGCAGAAAACAGAATTCGCGATGATCCATCCTTGTCAGAGGATGATCCGTATATTGCTCGGAATCTATATAGAACGATTGGAGAGAAGTTCAGTTCAACAATGGAATATATAGACGCAGAAATGAAGAAACTGAGGTCAACCAAAGGTAAGCCAGTTCCCACATTGAGAGAGAAATCGACTGAAGTTGTCGCAGGAGACAATATACCTTCCCGTGTTGATGGACTTGCCAGAATGATAAATGCTCGAATGAGTGCCCTTAGTCGTCACTTGCAAGGCTTGGGCACAATCGAAGCGGAACAGCCGAAGCAATTTTATAACATCAAAGAAGATACAATAAAAAAGCTGTGGAATCAAATAACGGAACTCTACGATGAAATGTTACAGCTGATTGAAGATCCATCGAAAATTGGATTGAGTCAAGAAAACTACGATATGCTGGAAGATGGTGTACAAGACAACCTAATAAAACTAGCAGTCTTGAAAGACAAATGCAGCGAAACCGTGACCATTGCACCTCAATTGGGGAGTGAAATTATAGCACACAGTTCACTCCCACTACCAAAGGTAACAATTCCTCAATTCAATGGGGATTGTTTGAAGTGGCGTCAGTTTTATGAACTTTTCTTGGAGATGGTAGACAAACAGCCTCTTCCAAGTGTTCAAAAAATGTGGTATCTCAAAACCAATTTATCTGGCGAGGCTGGCAAACTAATCAGCCATCTATCCTTGACAGAGGATAATTACAAAACGGCATGGATGTTGCTGCAAGAACGTTATAACAATAAACGGGTTCTTGTTTCCACTCTAGTAGATCGGATTCTGAGTCAACCAAATGGAACTTCATCAACGGCTTCCATCAAAGCTCTGCATGACACTACAAAGGAATGCATGCTAGCCCTCAACAATCTTCAAATCGACACTACGTCTTGGGATGCTCTATTGATTCAATTGATCACAAAGAAATTGGATCACGCGCTGTACATACGATTCATGCAATCACTGACCAATCCGAAGGAAGTTCCTACTATGAAAGAGCTGTTTGCATTTTTGGAACTACAATTTGAGTCAATGGAATCGATTGGAAAAGCGGCATCTAACCACAAGGGTTCAATCAAAACTGTTTCGTCCGTAACATCAGTGGAGGATCACAGGAGTTGTAAACTATGCAAGAGCAGACCCTAATTTTAACGTTCAAGGAAAAATTGACATTTTACTCGGAGCTGAGTTTTACTTCAGTTTAATGCAACCAGGCACAATAAAACTAAATGGTCATCAACCCATACTCCAAAATACTGCGCTTGGCTGGATTGTAGGTGGTTTAATTCAACAATCGTCAACGGACGACACATCAGCAGCGCTAACATGCGCAATTTTTAGTGAAACATCACTGGAACAAGCTATCGAAAAATTATGGAAACTTGAGGAAGTGGAATCAACTGAAAAGGTGATGTCTCCATTAGAAACCCTTTGCGAATCTCACTTCAATCAACATGTTAAGACGGATCAGAATGGTCGTTTCATCGTCAGTCTTCCGTTTCAAGAATCTCCAACAGCATTGTGGAAATCACATGCAATGGCTTATAACCGATTTATGAGCCTTGAACGCCGAGTTCTACAGAAGGAAGATAT
>NW_026883342.1:0-47232 GCF_032173495.1 Musca vetustissima | reverse complement strand
ACGCCTAAATGATTCGGATGGTCCCTCAAAAATATTCTTTAAAAATCCACGCCTAAATGATTCGGATGGTCCCTCAAAAATATTCTTTAAAAATCCACGCCTAAATGATTCGGATGGTCCCTCAAAAATATTCTTTAAAAATCCACGCCTAAATGATTCGGATGGTCCCTCAAAAATATTCTTTAAAAATCCACGCCTAAATGATTCGGATGGTCCCTCAAAAATATTCTTTAAAAATCCACGCCTAAATGATTCGGATGGTCCCTCAAAAATATTCTTTAAAAATCCACGCCTAAATGATTCGGATGGTCCCTCAAAAATATTCTTTAAAAATCCACGCCTAAATGATTCGGATGGTCCCTCAAAAATATTCTTTAAAAATCCACGCCTAAATGATTCGGATGGTCCCTCAAAAATATTCTTTAAAAATCCACGCCTAAATGATTCGGATGGTCCCTCAAAAATATTCTTTAAAAATCCACGCCTAAATGATTCGGATGGTCCCTCAAAAATATTCTTTAAAAATCCACGCCTAAATGATTCGGATGGTCCCTCAAAAATATTCTTTAAAAATCCACGCCTAAATGATTCGGATGGTCCCTCAAAAATATTCTTTAAAAATCCACGCCTAAATGATTCGGATGGTCCCTCAAAAATATTCTTTAAAAATCCACGCCTAAATGATTCGGATGGTCCCTCAAAAATATTCTTTAAAAATCCACGCCTAAATGATTCGGATGGTCCCTCAAAAATATTCTTTAAAAATCCACGCCTAAATGATTCGGATGGTCCCTCAAAAATATTCTTTAAAAATCCACGCCTAAATGATTCGGATGGTCCCTCAAAAATATTCTTTAAAAATCCACGCCTAAATGATTCGGATGGTCCCTCAAAAATATTCTTTAAAAATCCACGCCTAAATGATTCGGATGGTCCCTCAAAAATATTCTTTAAAAATCCACGCCTAAATGATTCGGATGGTCCCTCAAAAATATTCTTTAAAAATCCACGCCTAAATGATTCGGATGGTCCCTCAAAAATATTCTTTAAAAATCCACGCCTAAATGATTCGGATGGTCCCTCAAAAATATTCTTTAAAAATCCACGCCTAAATGATTCGGATGGTCCCTCAAAAATATTCTTTAAAAATCCACGCCTAAATGATTCGGATGGTCCCTCAAAAATATTCTTTAAAAATCCACGCCTAAATGATTCGGATGGTCCCTCAAAAATATTCTTTAAAAATCCACGCCTAAATGATTCGGATGGTCCCTCAAAAATATTCTTTAAAAATCCACGCCTAAATGATTCGGATGGTCCCTCAAAAATATTCTTTAAAAATCCACGCCTAAATGATTCGGATGGTCCCTCAAAAATATTCTTTAAAAATCCACGCCTAAATGATTCGGATGGTCCCTCAAAAATATTCTTTAAAAATCCACGCCTAAATGATTCGGATGGTCCCTCAAAAATATTCTTTAAAAATCCACGCCTAAATGATTCGGATGGTCCCTCAAAAATATTCTTTAAAAATCCACGCCTAAATGATTCGGATGGTCCCTCAAAAATATTCTTTAAAAATCCACGCCTAAATGATTCGGATGGTCCCTCAAAAATATTCTTTAAAAATCCACGCCTAAATGATTCGGATGGTCCCTCAAAAATATTCTTTAAAAATCCACGCCTAAATGATTCGGATGGTCCCTCAAAAATATTCTTTAAAAATCCACGCCTAAATGATTCGGATGGTCCCTCAAAAATAAAAAATCCACGCCTAAATGATTCGGATGGTCCCTCAAAAATATTCTTTAAAAATCCACGCCTAAATGATTCGGATGGTCCCTCAAAAATATTCTTTAAAAATCCACGCCTAAATGATTCGGATGGTCCCTCAAAAATATTCTTTAAAAATCCACGCCTAAATGATTCGGATGGTCCCTCAAAAATATTCTTTAAAAATCCACGCCTAAATGATTCGGATGGTCCCTCAAAAATATTCTTTAAAAATCCACGCCTAAATGATTCGGATGGTCCCTCAAAAATATTCTTTAAAAATCCACGCCTAAATGATTCGGATGGTCCCTCAAAAATATTCTTTAAAAATCCACGCCTAAATGATTCGGATGGTCCCTCAAAAATATTCTTTAAAAATCCACGCCTAAATGATTCGGATGGTCCCTCAAAAATATTCTTTAAAAATCCACGCCTAAATGATTCGGATGGTCCCTCAAAAATATTCTTTAAAAATCCACGCCTAAATGATTCGGATGGTCCCTCAAAAATATTCTTTAAAAATCCACGCCTAAATGATTCGGATGGTCCCTCAAAAATATTCTTTAAAAATCCACGCCTAAATGATTCGGATGGTCCCTCAAAAATATTCTTTAAAAATCCACGCCTAAATGATTCGGATGGTCCCTCAAAAATATTCTTTAAAAATCCACGCCTAAATGATTCGGATGGTCCCTCAAAAATATTCTTTAAAAATCCACGCCTAAATGATTCGGATGGTCCCTCAAAAATATTCTTTAAAAATCCACGCCTAAATGATTCGGATGGTCCCTCAAAAATATTCTTTAAAAATCCACGCCTAAATGATTCGGATGGTCCCTCAAAAATATTCTTTAAAAATCCACGCCTAAATGATTCGGATGGTCCCTCAAAAATATTCTTTAAAAATCCACGCCTAAATGATTGCTAAGGTTGGGGAAAATCTGCTTTAAAAATCCACGCCTAAATGCTTGCTAAGGTTGGGGAAAATCTGCTTTAAAAATCCACGCCTAAATGCTTGCTAAGGTTGGGGAAAATCTGCTTTAAAAATCCACGCCTAAATGCTTGGGATGGTTGCTCAAAATGGCTCTGGAGGTCCCTCAAAAATATTCTTTAAAAATCCACGCCTAAATGAAGAATGGTAAATCTTTAAAAATCCACGCATTAATGGTTGGGATGGTTGCTCAAAAATATTCTTTAAAAATCCACGCCTAAATGATTCGGATGGTCCCTCAAAAATATTCTTTAAAAATCCACGCCTAAATGGTTGGGATGGTTGCTCAAAATGGCTCTGGAGGTCCCTCAAAAATATTCTTTAAAAATCCACGCCTAAATGGCTGTGATATTCTCTCAAAAATATTCTTTAAAAATCCACGCCTTAATGGCTGTTATGGTCCCTCAAAAATATTCTTTAAAAATCCACGCCTAAATGGTTCGGATGGTTGCTCAAAATTGCTCTGGAGGTCCCTCAAAAATATTCTTTAAAAATCCACGCCTAAATGGTTCGGATGGTTGCTCAAAAATATTCTTTAAAAATCCACGCCTAAATGGTTTATGGTCCCTAAAAAATATTCTTTAAAAATCCACGCCGTAATGGCTGTTATGGTCCCTCAAAAATATTCTTTAAAAATCCACGCCTAAATGGTTGGGATGGTTGCTCAAAAATATTCTTTAAAAATCCACGCCTAAATGGTTGGGATGGTTGCTCAAAATGGCTCTGGAGGTCCCTCAAAAATATTCTTTAAAAATCCACGCCTTAATGGCTGTTATGGTCCCTCAAAAATATTCTTTAAAAATCCACGCCTTAATGGCTGTTATGGTCCCTCAAAAATATTCTTTAAAAATCCACGCCTTAATGGCTGTTATGGTCCCTCAAAAATATTCTTTAAAAATCCACGCCTTAATGGCTGTTATGGTCCCTCAAAAATATTCTTTAAAAATCCACGCCTTAATGGCTGTTATGGTCCCTCAAAAATATTCTTTAAAAATCCACGCCTTAATGGCTGTTATGGTCCCTCAAAAATATTCTTTAAAAATCCACGCCTTAATGGCTGTTATGGTCCCTCAAAAATATTCTTTAAAAATCCACGCCTTAATGGCTGTTATGGTCCCTCAAAAATATTCTTTAAAAATCCACGCCTTAATGGCTGTTATGGTCCCTCAAAAATATTCTTTAAAAATTCACGCCTAAATTGTTCGGATTGTCGCTCAAAACGTTTTTTTAGTAAATTGGGCTCTAAATTGCGACCTAAAACGTGTGCCTCTCTCAATTTCAAATTAAACGGACAAATAAATGCATGCCACCCGTATTACTTTTGAAATTGAAAGTGATCGCGATAAATGTGTTTTTTTTTATTTTGTTTCCAAAACGCAAAACCAAATGAGCCACTAATCACCAAACACCTGATGGACGTGATGTGTGTAACAAATTGCATTTATTCAGTGTTGATTGGATATTCCATCTGTGAGATTATTTTAAAGAATTAAAAAAATGTTTTTCAAATTGAATGAAATGAAATGTTATTGACTTTCGGACATCATAGATTAAAAAAAAAACATTAAACGGTAGTTTGAAACAAAAATGTTCTTGTGTATAATGTTGATTAAAAACTAATAGGTACACACCCCCTATTAGGTCATAAACCCATGAAGATAAATTATATGGAAATGCATTTATCAAGCGGTTGTGTTAATATAAATGTGGTTATTTTTATAAATTGGTAAGCCAGACATACATATAATAGCAATATTGCCGATGGCATATTAACCATTTATTTTTATAGATGAATGTGAAATAAGAATAGGTTATTGTCCGTGACATGTGCGAAAATTCTAAAGTGAACCAAATTCTAAAGTGGCCAACAGGAGACAACGCCAGGACAACGCTAGGGCACACACATCAGCAGTGACTCGCCAGAAACTTCGGGAGCTTGGAAAGTTTTAATGCATACGCCACATAGTCCGGACTTGGAACCAAGCGATTATCATATTTTTCTTGCATTGCAAAATTTCTTTAATGATTAAAAAATTGGTATCTAGGGAGGATTGTGAAAATCGACTACTAGATGTTTTTGCAAATAAATAGCAGGACTTGTATGAGGGAGGGATTATGAAGTTACCTTTAAAATGGCAACAAATTATACAACAAAACTGTGCATATTTGGCCCAAATCGGATATTCCGAAGCATATTAAATACAGTCCTATAGTTCATATAAAAATAATGGATTTCTTTTTCCTCGACCTATTATTTGGGTATACCCCCAATTGTTTCGACATTGTTTGGTTTTTGTATTTGTTTTTGAACCATCTGATTGATCTACATTTTACGGCAAGCAAAAAAATCATAACTTTGGAAAGTTTGGGCGAATTTTTATAACCTCAGCCTTATGGCTAAAGAACAATTGGTTTTAGACTCCAACGAATCCGTTTCAAATAATTTGCTGTCGATTTTCAAATGTCTGTCCGTCAGGTGCGCAAGATAACTCCCGAATGGAGTAATATATTCATCCAAACTTTGAACATCGTTACACTTCTTCCAAACTTTGTTTAAGTTCGAATATGGGAAATATTGGCTAACTCTTACGGGTACCTTCCACACAAAATGGTCAACATTTTGAAACATAGTAAATCTTATATAAAGCGAACGGAATATCCAAATTTCATCCAAACTTGAAAATCGAAATTTTTTTCATAGCCTAGATTGAATGTATAAATGGTACACATCCGTCTACTCTGGAAGATGAAACTTATCGTACTACTATTTTTAGTACCTCCCCACAAAAGATCAACATTTTGAAAACTTGTAAATTTCACATAGAGGGTACGAAATATCCAATTTCACCCAATATAAACAGGGTGAGATAAAAAAGCAACAAAGTTTTTACAGTTTTGTACAGTTTTGTATTAACGATAGCCTCTTGTGGTTTTCCAGCCAAATATAAAGAAATCACACTATCACGCTTGAATTTCATCACGAATAACTTTATTTCTGGAAAATTCTCACCAAAATGTTTTTGTACGCTTGTAAACAATATAATGAGCTGTCACTGGAATAATTTTAACAGCTGTAAGACGAGTGGCTTAGAAATGACAGCAGTCTGAAGTTGGTTGCATTTTCTTCATCTCACCCTGTATATACCTTACATATATCAAGCTTGAAGGCGGGACCCGGTTATTCACTCTATCTGGTACATTCCCCACGAAGTGTCAACATTTTGTAAATTTATTTATTCAATATCTAGATGATGGGTTGTCAGATTTATTTCAAACTACTTTCTCTAAAGAGGGTCATCATTTAAAAGAAAAATAAATTTAATTTGAAGCGAACTGAATACCGGACATGATCCATTGTTGTACACCGTAATATTTTACCAAACCAACATTAAGGGGCCCCCTTCTCGGTTTCAAAAAAATTAATTTTGTATTTTGATTTAATTCGAATCTACAATAATTCAAGAATGTCCCTATGAAATCTCAAGAACTCTTGAAGATATTGCCGATTTATTATCCTAGCATCAAGTGACGACAAGAGGGCTTCTCAAACGTAAAACGCATTTCTCTCCAAACAGCGTTTTGGCTTCCAAACCTTCATTATTTTTTACCTTGGTTTGTGGTAAAAAATATACCATTTTTCAAAAATATGTTTTCAAAGGTCCGCCATTTTGTCGGTTTTTGAGCGAAGTCGGTAATCTTAGTTCATACGAAAGCCAGACATGTACCCATTCTAACACAGTTGGAATTTTCGGATTTCGATGTTCCAGTGAGGAGTTATCATGCCCGCCATCGAAAATAATGACTTTTCTTTAAATCCATAAAACAACAACAAAACTATAACAAACATTTTTTGTAAATTATTTTTCTTTTAGTTTAAATCTTCAAATATATATCTGCAAAGTTACAAACCCTAACAAGCTTTGGTATTGATATTGGAAATCTTGAAAAATTAATATCGAAAATGGGGGGTTCCCTTAAAAACGATTGACACTTTTTACCCATTTTTTATTAGACATTCGTTCTGGAAGCTTCTTTTTGAATCCAGCTTTGTGTGAATGGTTTAAAACAGTTTTATTCGATAATCAAGCTCCTGAGCGATGTTACGATTGCTAACATGCCGATCAACTTTGATGATTTTTCAGATATTATCGAAATTTTCGACGACCGGCCTAATGTATTTCTTTTCTTATTTATTACGCTGCTGGGATCTTCAAAACACCTAAAATAATATGGATTGGTATAAGGGGGTTATGTCAAAACATTGAACTATTTTCCAAATTACTACAACTTTGGGTTGGAAAATTTGTCTAGAGAGTCTTCAAAAAAAACCCACAATCAATTACAGCCAATGCTAGGTCACTAAAAAATTTCGGAAATAAGTTTTTTTTTGCCAACAACCTGTTCACTAAATGTAGACAATGTAGACACATATGGACCTATATGGAAAATGTTTACCTGGAGGTCTTTAATTCAATGAAAACACGAAATGCCTTATTGTAATCACACCGTTTGGAAAGTACGGATAGACAATAAAAATATGCTAACGGGTCATTTATATTGGGGTGTACAAAAACATGGAACTATATTGACATCCACTTCGATTGGAAAATATCGGAAATTGCTTCTGCACTTTTGTATTGACCTGTTATAGAGGTCATTTATTCTAGCACGTTAACAATATTCTCAGCTATTAAAGAAAACAAATATCATTAACCTTACATGAACTCGACAATTAATGATGTAGGGTATCAATATTAAATTGCTATACAAATATTATTTTCGAAATGACATTTTTAAAATAAAAAAATTATACTAAATATAATATTAAAGATCTAAATAAATACTGCAAAAAATCCCTACTTAGAAAAAAAGGTCACTCAACAAAAACAAAATAAATGATGTGAAATAATTTTAATTATATGGCAAATTAATTGAAATAAACAATTTAAATTGTTGACGTTCGGTTAAGTATCGGTAGCAGTAGCAATGACAAAAACAAATCGACCCCCCTCTCTCCTAACAAAATGAAGTTTACATATGACTAATTTATGTTTAACACATTTCGAGAGGCAAAGTGGCGATTGAGTGGCTCCAAAAGGTGGCTGCACATGCGCCGAGTATGCGTGTTTACTTGTTTGCAAAAAATCTCAGTTAAAATAAAAAAACAATTGCACCTCAAAAAAAGTATGTACCAAACATTGGCTGATTACACTTAACGATCTTTTTTCTTGTGCTGTTGCTTAAATAAAAAACAACTACAGCTACTGACAAGATTTTGTATTTTTGTTGTTGTTATCCACATACGACAACAAACATTTGTTGTTGTTGCTTGGTTTTGCTCAAGGCCAATAGCTAATGATTTTAAGTGATAGAAATTTTGATCAACCAGTCATCATCAGTCAGCAGCAGCTTCATATCACTTTTTTTTCATACAGATCGTTTAACCGGGCAAAGGCATTACCCTTCCGGCGCCATTTATTTTCTTAATAAAAGCTAATAATAAAATCTTGTCGCGTTTTTTCTTCTAAAATGTAATTGATAATTTCCAACACGAGCCGTAATGTGAAATTCTCACCTCTTTCACCACTACCGCAACAACCAGTTCGGCAGTCAATTCATGGGCTAGGGGTTTTGCATAATTTATGAACCACTTTTGTCAACGAAAGTACATTAAAAGCCATTTCGAAGTGTTTACTTTCGCTTAAACAAATCAAGGGGAATTTAAATATGAATATCTTCTCCAGCTGGCCGTTAAAAATAAAAATTAAAAACATTTTGAATTTAAATCACACACACGCACTATATTATGCGACAAGATATTAAATTGAAAAAAAAATAGATAAGATCGGATTTTTATTACCGTGTTATATATTTCCTTTGTGATGATATTCATAATCATAAAATATTACACGGGGATCTTTATCAGGGGACTAGATGTCGGTGACGAAAAAGCTACTGAAAATTGATGGCGCCGAAAATTAATAAAAAATATTAACTGTTTTTGGAAAAAGTTTGACAAACCTATATTATTTTCAATTAATACCCATAACTACAGTGTCTACAAAATATGTCCTCTATATTCAAAACTTCTCTCTTATAGAAAGTGAATATATTCCGATATGGTTTCTTTCCCATACTAGTTTTTTTTTAATAGAATACTAGAATATTTAATAAACATTTTTACGAGATATTTTTAAGCATAAACAAATATACTTTACGATATGTATTTGGGAAGACAAATAACTTAAAGTGGTTATTCAATATGAATTTTTATTTTCTTTTAAGTAGTAAAAAAATAGAATCGTTAATTTACTAGCATCGAGGGAAACTAAGAGACGTACAAAAGCCATAATGTCATGTCATAAACCAAAGAAATAATTAAACAAAAAATATTGTAAAAAACAACGATAAATTTAAGTGGAATCATTTTAAAAATCTTGAAATTGTCAAGGTTGAAGTCAGAAGATCGATTTGCAAAACAAATCTTACTCGTAGTAGGACATAAAAAAACTAAATAAACATTTCAAGTACAGGTCTTTGTTTTACATTCTGAAACTTTAGTTTACGATAAGACGAATTTCTCAGTTTCCAAAACTATTTTTTTATTTGTTTGATCTTTAAAATTATTATTATCAAAAATTAATGGGGTATCCCATTAAAAAGTCTTACAATTTCGAACTGTGTTAACCTCCATCAACATTCTTAGGAGCATATGTCATTGAAATGTCAAAGTTAATGATCTCAAAAAATCCGAAATCTATAATGAAAATCTTGCCGAGATTTTATAATTTTATAATTCCGGTATTTAATCTTAGGAAGCGTCTAATGTTTGAGGAACAATTCGGCCGTCGCTTAAGATTTTCAATTGAAATGTTGAAGGGATATTCCAGAATTAGTGACACCGTAAATAGGGGAAGATGAATACTTTTCGCACATAAAGTAAACATTTCTAACACCACATCCTTATCTGAGCCCCAAAAATAATGCCAATACCATAAAACATTACATATGAGGATTAAGTCACTTGGCGAGTATTTTAAGGAACGGAATATACAAAATCACATCAGAAATAGGTCAAGTTTTTTATTAATAGCATGATGATTTTTTCTGGCAACTCTAAAGTTCTTAAAAAAATCTTTATATCTTTGTTTGAGGTTATCAAATCGAATGGGAAATATTTTTGTAAAGCATACCCTGTATATATAAATATATATATATATAGCAAAGTACCCGCTACTTCGTATGCGGAAAGGGAATAAAAAAATATTTCATATGGAAATCGTTAATGCCGTATAATTAGTTGTACTATAGTTCAGAATTCCACCTCTGTTCCTACATTTAACATCAAGTTTATTACCATTAAGTACTCTTCATACACATAAGCACTATTTTCCGAAATCCACACTTTAGCAAAAACGTACAGGTTCCACATGTAATTTCATTTAGAACTTTTCGAACACATAATTATACATTTTCAAGACTACCTCTATACCGTCACCTCCACTAAATTTAGTACCAAAACCCCTTTGGTCCTTCTTTCTAACTCTCTGTCAATGACCAACATTCTAAATTTTAGGTTTCCAGCTCTCTCCGTTACCCAAATTCAAATTATTCCAAATTTAGTGAATTTTCTTCCACCATAGTCCAAATTGTTCCAAATTTAGTGATTTTCGTACTCATATGTACAAATTTCCAAATGTACCTCAATCCTTCTTTCAAATAGTCCAAATTTAAGAATTTCAGCTCTGTGTGAAACCATTCCGCACTTTTCGTACCCACATACCAAACCAATCTCAATATTCCAAACCTGCTTTCAATCGTAAGTCCAAATTTAAGAATTTCAGCTCTATCTGTTCACTAAACTGTACCATATTTGATACCATTCTGTACTTTTCCTACGCTCCCAGAGTAACCTAAGTTGCAACATTCAGGATTCGAGTTCTACCCGTTCACCGAAGTCCAAATTGTACAAAATTTTTTGGTTGTCGTACCCAAAGTACAAATTTCCAAAAATACCTCAGTCATGCACTCCAATAACAACCTTAGGTCCACATTTAAAGATTCCAGCTCTATTCGTTCACCAACATCCAAATTGTACCATTTATTACTTTTCGTCGACGTAAGTAGGAGTTTCTAAAACTGCCTCAATTTCCCACTGAAACAGTAATTTTATTCATTAACTTCAGGATAACAGCAATATCTCTTCACATAGACATATCTCAATTCTGCACTCAAACTGTAATATTAATTCAAAATTTCAGAATACAGCCCTATTCGTTCACACATTTGTAAGTTTTTCGGTACCATTTAGTACTTTTTGTTTCTATAATTAAACATTTCCTAAACTATGTCAATCCTACACTCCAACAGTAATTTTAATTTAAAAATTCGGCAGTCCAGCTCTATCCGTTCACATGTAATCAAGTTGTACCAAATATAGTACTATTTAGTAATAGGTAGGTGATATGCTTCCATATCTCAATTCTATATTCAAACATCAACCATTAGTCCAAATTATTGGTTTCCAGCTCTCTCCGTTCACCCAAATCCATCTAGTGCCGTTTAGTACTTTTCGTACACATAAATACGAGTTTCCAAAGATGTCTCTATAGCTCAATCTTCAACAGAAATCTTAATTCCAAATTTCAGGGTTTCAGTTCCATTCTTTGAAGCAACATCCAAATTGTACTAAATTTAGTACCATATATACCTTTCGTACCAAAAAGTACGAATTTCATAATCTACCTCAGTCCTAAACTCCAACAGTTATTTTAATTCCCAATTTGAAGACTTCAGCTCTATCTGTTCACCTAAATCCAACTTCCACCAAATTTAGTACCAATTAAGTACTTTTCATACAAATAAGTACGATTTTTTAAAGCTAATTCCGATTACCAAGATTCCATCTCTACATACTTAACTGAAGGTAAATAGTACGGAATTTAGTACCATTTTACACTTTTTATACACATAAGTACGAATGTCTTAAACCATCAACATCACTTCCCAACATGTTTTCCATTTAAAATGTCAAGATTCCAGCTATATATGTTCAATATATATACAATAGGAAATAAATTCAGTAAAGTTTAGTACCTTTAGTACACTTATAGGTCGAATTTCTGCACATCTTTCTAAACAGTGACCAAATTTCAGAATTCTAGCTCTTCCCGTTCGCTAATAAAAAGGGTACCATATTTGGTACATTTTAGTACTTTTCGTACCCTTCTACTTCCAACAAAACTTCCTGCATACCCCGATCCTACACCCCCATAATGATTCCAAATTTTTAAATGTACTAAATTTAGTACACAGTAGTACGAATTTCCAATACTTCTTACTAAACCCACACCCCCACAGTTATCCTAAATCCAAGTTTCAGAATTCCAACTCTATCGGTTCATCCACAATTCAATTTGTACCAAATTTAGTACACTGTAGTACGAATTTCCAAAACTTCCTACTTAACCCAAACCTACACTCCACAGTGATCCTAATTCCAAGTTTCAGAATTCCAACGCTATCGGTTCACTCACAATCCAAATTGTACCAAATTTAGTACACAGTAGTATGAATTTCCAAAACCTCCAACTTACCCTAACCCTACAACCCCACAGTGACCCTAAATCCAAGTTTCAGTATTACAACTCTATCGGTTCACTCACAATTCAAATTGTACCAAATTTAGTACACAGTAGTACGAATTTCCAAAACCTCCAACTTACCCTAACCCTACAACCCCACAGTGACCCTAAATCCAAGTTTCAGGATTACAACTCTATCGGTTCACTCACAATTCAATTTGTACCAAATTTAGTACACTGCAGTACGAATTTCCAAAACTTCCTACAGACCCCAATCCTACACCCTCACAGTGATCCTAAATCCAAGTTTCAGGATTCCAACTCTATCGGTTCACCCTCAATTCAAATTGTACCAAATTTAGTACATAGTTGTACCAATTTCCAAAACTTCCTAAATATCCCAATCCTACACCCCCACAGTGATCCTAAATCCAAGTTTCAGGATTCCAACTCTATCGGTTCACCTACATTTCAAATTGTACGATATTAAGTACACAGTAGTACGAATTTCGAAAACTTCTTACTTACCCCAAACATAGATGCTAAATCCAAGTTTCAGGATTACAACTCTTTCTGTTCACTCACAATTCAAATTGTACCAAATTTAGTACACAGTAGTACGAATTTCCAAAACGTCCCACTGAACCCAAACTTTCACCCCCAGAGTGATCCTAAATCCAAGATTTAGGATTCCAACTCTATCGGTTCACCCACAATTCAAATTGTACCAAATTTAGTACATATTAGTAAAAATTTTTAAAACTTCCTACATATCTCGATCTTACACCCCAACAGTGATCCTGACTACAAATTTCATGATTCTAGCTCTATTGGTTTGCATAAAATTCAAATTGTACCAAATTTAGTACCATTTAGTACCCATGAATAAAAATTACTGAAACTGGGTAAAAAATCCAAAACTACGTACATTCCCAATCCTACACTCCGACGGTAATGTTAATTTCAAATTTCAGGATTCCAGCTCGATTTTTATCTCCAAATTAAATTTGTACCAAATATAGTATCATATAGTACTTTTCGTACACATGAGTACACGCTTCCAAAACCATCTCCTTAAATGGACTCTACATCTCATCCCTAATTCGCATTCCAAATTTCAAGTTTTTAGCTCTATCAATTCACATGGTACGAAATTGTACAAAATTAAGTACATTTTAGTACTTTTCGGATATTTATAGTTCGAATTTCCAAAAACCCGTTGATACATATATCCTACACTCAGCGACCACCAATCCAAATTTCAGAGTTCTAGCTCTACCGGTTCGTCAAATACAAATGGTATCACATTTAGTACTTTTTAGTACTTTTCGTACCGTTCTAGTACGAATTTCCAAAAACGCTTTTGTACATCTTCCTAACTTTACATCAGTGACCCACATTCCAAATTTCAGAATTCTAGCTCTTCCCGTTCGCCTAATACAAAGGGTACCATATTTGGTACATTTTAGTACTTTTCGTACCCTTCTAGTTCGAATTTCCAAAAACCCAGCCTTATCTCACGCCTACACACCAACCCACACTCAAAATTTCAAGCTTCTAGCTTTAGCCGTTTCGTCTGGGCGATGATCTGTCAGTCACTCACTCACTCACTCACTCAATCACTTAACACTAAGCTCTTTTATATATCACGAATTCCACAAAAAGGTCAACCACACAGGTGAAAAATCATTTCGTTAAGAGAGATATGAAATTATATAGGAAATATTCTTTGCAATCCGGACAATATATTTTTAGTTGAATTTTGAAAAATAACAGTAGTTTTTCTTTTCGTTGTACCATTTTCGCGTGGAGAGTAACTTGGGCATATTTTTATTAGTTTTAGAGTGTCATTTGTCGTAAGTGTGAACGCTGTTATCTAAAACAATATCAATAATAAATATTAAATTCAAATAAAGTAATATCTTACTAAGAATTACATATATATAAACCTATAGTGCGTGACAAAATTAACATATGTTTCTATACAGACTCTAATATGAGAAATTTTTTTTTTGATAATGCTGTTATGTGTGGATCTTGAGATGACAAACTCAAATAAAACAAAGTTTGTCTTCTATCTCCATCGAACAAATTTGTATCCGTCACGCACATGTTACATTCTTCCTCAATAAGTTGCATTAGAACCGAATTTACAGGCAAAAATATCGTCCATAACTGCATAATGATATACCAAAGGTCTTGGGGCCACACAAAGCTATAATATCCTGACAACATAGTTGTGTCGGGTATAAGAACTAGCATTTTTAAAACATTTTGTTTTGAATTTAATTTTTTTAGTACATGTGTGTGTAACAGTGTGTTACGAGTGTAACATGTGCGTGACGGTGTTCAAAGTTAAAAAAGTATATCTTAGAAAATTTTTTCTCAAAAAAATTGAATGTCAATATAATCTTGAATAACCCATTATAGCTGTAAAAAAAAATCCGCAATTTTATCTCCAGCCAATTCGCAGAAATTTCATATCGAAACTGATATCCAATTTTTAAAGGGCAAATTTTGTAGCGCCTGCGTACGCTAATTTTTTCTTAATATCTCCGACATTTACAAACATATTCATAAAAAAATTAGCAGGTATTGTAAAAGGTGTAAAACTATTTAATAAAAATTGCGAAAGAAATTTCGGAAACGAATTTTTCTTAACTAAACAAACGATAATGTTTCGCACGCTGTAACAGTGCGTGACATGGAATTCGTGATATATAGATTTATCTAAATGTGAAGCGACTCAGATCAATCCATAAACATGTTATTCGTTTGTTACAATTATGTAAATCGATTTCAAGCAAATATCAATCGGACATCCGTTGGGCTATGTCCTTATTTTTACAAAACACAATTACGTTATTCTATGCTCAATTTTGTACGTTGTGCAAAATTTTATATCAATCTGACAAACATGAGGAGGTGTACCATTAAAAATCGGACGAAGATATATATGGAAGCTTTATCCAAATATGAACCGATCAATATGAACCGATTTCAACGAAACTTGTCACAGGTTAGTTTATACTAATTACAGTACGTTTTCTTCCTATCAGCCAAATATATAGGGACCTTGGTGCATCCTTTACTTACTTGGGAGCTATATCTAAATCGGAACCGATTTCTACAAAACTTCACAGACGTCAAACTGTATTTAATTCAGTATGCTGTGGAAAATTTTGTATCGGTCGGACGAAAATATCTATGGGAGTTATATCCAATTCTCAATCGCTTTCAACAAAACTTTACAGACATCAATCTGGAATTAATTCAGTACGCTGTGCAAAAATGTATCTTAATCCGAAAAATATTGGTAGTTTTGTGTACCGTTTAGATAAAATCGGACGAAAAGACATATAAAAGCTTTATATGAATCTGAACTGAATTTCTTCAATTTCAGGAGTGTTCGTCCTTGGAATAAAAAACATCACAAACTTTTGCATACAGAAGGGGATCTGGCCCTGAAGGGGATCTGGCATGCCTCTTTTGATAAAGATAGGCCAATATTTAACGGGCCAAATGAAACTAGACTTTTGTGTGAAAAGTGACAAAATTTTCAGTCTATTGGATATATTTTTATCCCTGAATTGTATAAACCGGAGAAGTTGACAGTATATCCAAGAGGAGTGGTTGACCTCTAAATTGATACCAGTTATATGGATGTATGTAATCGGATAAGGGAATTACGAGGGCAGTTCGGAAACTTCTTAGCCTAGCACAAAAAGTGTGGTATACATAGCTAATATCATGGGCATCTCAAATGATCGCGTACATTTAGTTTTGCATGAAGAACTAAAGATGAAAAAGGTTTCCAAACCAATCCAAATAATGGTCTGAAGCTGGAGGAAGTGCCCCAAAGAAGTCAAGAACATTTCAATCGGCTGGTAAGGTTATGGCAACGGTTTTTTTTGGGACTGCAAAGGTATTTTATTGATTGACTATTCAAATTTTTCATCAAAGCGCTCCAGCGCTTAAGAGTGTTTTAACAATGGCTAAAATCAACGAATTAAAGCACGAGTGGCTTGACCACCCACCTTATTCTCCTTATTTAGCTCCCAGTGACTTTTTCCTGTTCCCAAATCTAAAAAAGTCCTTGCCGGCAAGTGTTTTACCTCAGATGAAGATGCAATTACAGTGGTAAACCACTATTTTGAAGACCATGAGAAAAACTTTTTTAATCAAGGGATAGAAAAGCATTGGACTAAGTGTATTGAAGTTTCAGGAGATTATATTAAAAAATACAAATATTTTTGAAAAACTAACTATTATCATTCATTGATAGGCAAAGAAGTTTCCGTAAATATATAAGGTGGTCTACGTATTCTGATATTGTTTAGGGCGGAAATGTAGCGCTGATGGCTAAGAAATTTTGCTCGAGGTTCCGGTTATGGCAAAGACGATGATGGTATATCGGGGATGAAATGGGGCGAATGTTTATTTTTGTCTGGGTTTCTAGTCCCTTCAGACGTTGCAATTATCAGCCAACCATCACAAATTTTCCATGTGAACGACGATCTGGCCAACTATTTCGAATGGATGTTTTGATAATGGAGTAAATTTTTATGCCGGAAGAGATGCTGCAGTGGAGCAGTTGACCTCTATTCGGCCACGAGAGTGCAAATAACGCATAATATTACCCAGGCTCGGGATATAAATCCGCATGAACTTAGAGGTCAGTGGAAGTGGTGTAGGGTTCTGGCTTATAGGCTTATAATTCTAATTGTCAAGTTTTATTCAAATCGTTTTACAGAGCACCCATATGAAATTTAATATGAATTACGACGACACTATTCTCAAAGCACATCCTATATACCCAAAATGATGTAGGTTATCCTTTAGTCGTCCCTCTCCAAATTATGTCCTTTCCTTACTTAAATATTATTTATGAACTAAATAATTTTGTTCGAATAATATTTCTTCAAATGATAATAATTCACAATTTCTTATTCTGCCATATGAACGTCATAAAGGTGAAAATAACAACTTAATCGAAAAAAATTTGTGTGTGAAATATTATCATATGTTGGAAAGTAAAGAGACTGCCTATCTGATACCCAATTATTGACATGTTGAAAGTAAGCACCGTTCTAAAGCATAAAATATGTATCAGCACATTCCATGCTCTTGGGTGACAACGCCTTAATAATGCTGGAGACAAACTTTTCAAGTATATTATCTTCATATTCATTCACATATGTTTAGAATAACGTGCTCGGCATAAAATCGAGAACACGTTGAACGAAAAAAAGTGAAAAAAAACTGTAACCACAAAAGTTTGCACACAGGCTGAGAGGATACCATAGACAGGCATATAATTTAATACCAAGATTATTAATTATGCTCTTCATATCAGTTAGGAAATCTTTCATAATAATGATAACATCAAAAAAATTTTTTGCGATTGTAGTTTAAATATGTCTATATGTCTTGTGGAAGCTATTAATTGCTGGCAAACCGTCGTCGAAGTTTTGTTAATGCTTCCTATCCAAAGCTTTGAAGGGTAGTCAAAATAATGTGTTGAAGTACTGTATCTGAACAAACTTTACTGCATGCGATATTAAAAAAAAACTTTTTCGCAGGATTACAATTTTGTAATATTTATGCTGCAGCCATACTTTGGTCACAGTAACATATTGTGATTTGACTTTAATTCCGTTTGGTTATATAATAATGTATGCGACAAGATGAAAAAAAAATATTTATCAGTACATAAATATGTACCATATTTTATACATGTTATTAACAATTTGGATTTTAGACTCGCCAGATCAGGATCTGTTTTCTTAAGAGAGTTATGGATGCCAGCAATCATGTTTATTTATTTTTGTGAACAGAGTACAGACCCTATTTCCCACTTTAATTGTCACGGAATTGTGAATGCACACATTAATTGGAGTTAAACTACGAATATTTAATACAAAATAACAGATTCCCAAGTTAGAAAACTGGTCTGTGAACTTTAGGGTACATGGACCTCTATTGAGAACTTTCTGTAAAGTAGTTTCTTAACCAGCAGAAATACGGAACGCCAAATTGCAGCCAATTTGGAACATTATTCGGGTCTTTCTTTATAAGCTACCCTAGACGAACATATTCGAAGGTATTTTTGCTATTCAAGAACACAGAATACTTACGAATAACGAGTGCCTTTAAAATACCGAATATGGGGGAACCTTTATATGAGGCCTACGACCCACAGTGGGAAAAAATGCAGATCTAGCGCGCAGAAAATCAAAGTAGATGTTTTACTGTATGTTTATCGATATTTTGGATAAGAATAGATTTAGATGGACAATTTTAATTATTTTATGAAAAAATTTGGCATTTTTTTTTTATTAACCCATTAAGCGCCGATTTTTTTTTTTAGAAAAAACTTAAATTTTTTGGTGTAAATTACTATTTTGAAGCAATTGAAATATTTTATAATAAGCAATATTTTTCTTTATAACTAATAGTACTCCTAAAATGGAAGCTTCTTTTAAAAATTCCGAAACATTTGGAGGGTAAAAAGTGGGTTAAGGCCAAACACTATTGTTATTATATATATCTTTATTATTGTAAATATTACATATCTAAAACATTAAACTATATATATTTTACAAAATTTAGGCGTTACTTATTAAATACTAATCACATTCAGAATCCGAGTTTTGATCGGAATTAGTTGGTAGCATTGGATCCTCCAGTAGTTTAAGGACTTCTTCAGATAGTGGCTCACTATATCGATGGTTAAGAGATGTACTACGAGACAAACTTGATATTTTTGGATCAGAAGAAAATAGCAACCTATTGAAAAGATCCCTCATTGTTTCCTCACGACTAATTTTTCTGGTCTACAGTTCCCTGTAGTTCCGAAAGTCCTTATTTCTGGATTCCATGGCTTCTTCAGACAACATTCCTATGGGCAAAGCTGCACATTTAATTATATCAGCTCCATGCACTAATATTTTGTGTATGCTTGAAGGCATATAGAACCAAGGATATAATTCCACGAAAAAAAAATAAATGTTTCCTCAGTAAGTTTTTCAAATGACTCTGCGTTAATAGCATATCCACAGGCCATCGTTGAAAGGATGATACTAAAATTTTTAATTAATTTTTCATCAACACCAGTTATCGATGATGCCAAGCCAGGTTGGCTAAAAACGCCTAGCAATATTGCCATCGTTTGTTGTTCCGGATACTGACTTAGGTGTGTCAACAATAATGTGCATTTCTTCCTTCAAATCATTAATGATACGTGCCTTCCTTTCTTCGAAAAGTGGCCGATCGGAGCTATTAATTTTCCACTTTTTCAAAACCAGTCGGTATGAAATGTGCAATATACATTCTAAAAATCGAATCCTTGCATGTAAGGTAGACAGACCGTATTCGTATAAATTGATGTTTGGGGTTAATGACGAAATTTTGTTGTAATCATTCATTACTTTTGCTGTTATGTGCTTATAGCGAAAACCATAAATGTAGGTAAAACAGTGTATATATGAATGTTACACCAATGATATTTTTCAGGGTTCATAAAGTGGACCCTTTACCTGCGGTATTTTAGAAGACTCTTACAACCGATTTCGTTGTAATTTTAATTTTCATTTAGAAAGACATTTGGAATAAATGTATATTCAGTGCATGAGTTTAAAATCAACGTTTGGAGCAGCTTACTTAAATCCCTCATTTTCATACTCACACCCATTACTATTGAACATTAGGATGTACATTTTGAACTTATTTTTTTTCTTATCTGCTATGCTGTGATCTATTCCAAGTCATATTTGATGAATTATATCAAAAAAATTCACAAATTTTTAATTTTATTTGAACAAAACCTTAAAAAAGCTTCCTACACAAAATTGGCATTTTTTCAAAAAATTGCCATAAATCCGAGAATCGCAGGAAGTCGCAGGAAAAAATTTAGTATGATGTTCTAGACAGACACACAAGAAAAATAAAACAAAAATCAAAGCTGAACTCAACTGCACTCCATACTAAACCCCTATTTTAATTGAAGGAATTAAAAAAAACGGACCTTACATATATTTAGCCCGAAACACCTAAATTAAAATAACTTATGGGTTATATAACTATACCATTTAATTAAATACCAATACTATATATCAAAAATGGACAAAATTTTATAATAATATATTCACAGAATGCACACGACCATCGCAATTTTATAGCAAAAAAATGCCATTTTTAACATTGGAAAAATTTTCTGTTTTAAATGTACCGTTATTCCGTTCTAGCTTATCAATTCGGATTATTTTATACGGACTTAAGTACTCTCAACACTCTACTTTAAAACTGCATTAATGTTTTAAAGTTTCCTTCAACTTCATTTTTTGATTTTCTGCGCGCTAGATCGGTATTTTTTCCCACTGTGCGACCCAACCTGGAACTATTTATATTGAATGGTTTTTCTGCAAATATGTTACAGCTCTTCTGTTGTATAATACGAGGGCGGTTTGGAAACGTCTTAGCCTATCAGTGAAAGAGAATGGTTAGTTTTTTTTTTTATTTTTCAATATAATTTCCTGAAACTTCAATGCACTTAGTCGAACGTTTTTCTAGCTAGTGGATTTTTTTTAGATTTGGGAAATAGAAAAAAACATTCTTGTGCGCTGGTGCGTTGTATATATATTTTTATACCCTTCACCACACTGTGGTACAGGGTATTATGTTTTTGTGCATATGTTTGTAACAGGCAAAAATAAACGAGATAGACACATGGTTCCTTTTGAGAATATGCATAGAATCACTTTCTAAGTCGATTTATGAATGTCCGTCCGTCCGTCTGTCTGTTGATGTTAAATTGTAAACAAAGTACAGGTCGCATTTTTAATCCGATTTGGCTGAAATTTGGCCCAAGGACGAACCCTTTTGAAATTTGGAAAAATCGGTTCAGATTTAGATATAGCTCCCATATATATATTTTTGGCCGATTTTTGGTAAATGGTGCACCAAAGACCCTGAAAATCTTTCGATTTGCTCGAAGTTTGGCATAGCGTACTGAATTATGTCCAGAATGATGTGTGCCAAGTTTCGAGAAAATCGGTTCAGATTTAGATATAGCTCCCATATATAGTTTCGTCCGATTTAAGGTAAATGGTTCACCAAAGTCCCTATATATATAGATATATATTTTTTCGTCCGATTTACTTTAAATAATGTGCCAAAGTTCTTATGTTGCATAACGTACTGAATTTAGTCCAGAATTTTGTGTGCCAAGTTTCGTAAAAATCGGTTGAGATTTAGATATAACTGATATGAAGTAATTGACGCACCAAGAAACCAATATATGGCTGATAGGAACTAAACGTACCGAAATTAGTATAACTTAACCTGTGACAAGTTTCGTTAAAATCGTTTCATATTTGAGTATAGCTTCCATATATATTTTCGTCCGATTTTAAGTAAATTGTACATCAAACTGCTCATGTTTGTCAGATTGACATCAAATTTTGCACAGCGTACAAAATTGAGCCTAGAATAACGTAGTTACGTTTTCTAGAAGTCGATTTTCATACTTTTGTCCCAAGCGAATGACATGTTTATGGATAGATCTAGTCCGATTCACATTTAGATAAATATCACATATTTTATTTCATCCAATTTCATGTTAATAATGCTGTTTAATATACTCATAGTGGTGAAGGGTATCATATAGTCGGCCCCGTCCGACTTTACTACTTTCCTTACTGGTTATATGTGTATTTTTTTGTGTTGTAATCCAGGACGTTTTTCTCGAATTTGTACATTTAATCGATCCAAAAGGTTGCAATAGTACTCAGAATTTATTGTTTTACCCTTTTGCAGATAGTCAATCAATAAAATACCCTTGAAGACTCAAAAACCCGTTGCCGTAACCTTATCAGCCGATTTAATTGTTTATGCCTTCATTGGGGCACTTCCCGCTCTTGCCGTCACTTGATGCTGACATAGTAAATCAACTATATTTTCAAGAGTTCTTGAGATTTTCACTTGAAATTTTGTAGGGACATTCTTGAATTAATGTAGATTCGAATTGAATCAAAAAACTATATTAAAGGTTGACAAAAGTTCATTCTTATGCGGTTTTGATCGACTGTTAACAAATGCTTATGCAAAATTAAATGGACTCGATCGTTTGAGATGCCCATGATATTAGCAATTTCACGCACATGTATTCGTCGACCATGTAATTGTAATGGCTACAATTTCTGTTTTTGTTGCTGTTTTTGGGCGTCCACTAGGTGGTTCATCTTCAATACTTGTACCACCACCTGTAAATTAAGCAACCCAATTTTTTACTGTTGCATATGAAGGAGCACTTTCAACTAACACATTCACAATATCATTATGAATTTCTTAACTTGTTTTTGTTTATACCGCGCCTTTTGTGCTAGGCTAGGAAGTTTCCGAACTGCCCTCGTTTGGTCAAAACTTAAAAAATACCGACAACATGGAAAGAACATTTATATAGGAATTATGTAAAACATTACCCATATCTATAATATTCCGGAAAATGAAGCGTTACCTGAATAACATGTGTTTTACTCTGCAAGAACTCGAATGACAACTTATACGCACTTCAAACCCGGTGTACAACAAAATATCTTTTTGGAAATTATACCTGTATTTAACAATATCGTCCCATGTTTCATTACCACAGGTGTCGAAAAGTATGTTAGGCAATCGTTCCCACATCAAATTAATATTTTTTTAAAAAGCCCAAATATTTAAAACTTTTTTATATTTTACAATTTGCTTACAATTCGTTAATAATAGTAATGCTCCACTTATTCACACATATGTTTATCTCGAAAATGCATATGTATGTACATGTCGAGATATGTATCTGCTGTAATACCTATGTACATTTTAATTTACTAAAATGTGCATAAAAAATTAATGTATTCCAATTTATTTAAATGTTTGTTTTTAGTGCACATCCTAGGTGGTGTGTTTTACATACATTTATATTACATTGGCATGTAAAAAAAACATTTTCTTTTATATATGTAACTCTACTCAAAAATATCGTAAAATGTACTCTGATTCTGTGTCGATCTGCAAACCTGAAATAATTTTTACATTAAATATTTATTTTCAATGTTTGAAAATACATATGTATATGAAAGTGTATCTTTGCTAGTACTGCCATCATCTGCACAATGAACAAGTAATGGGAAGGTTAAACATCAGGCGAGACCGGCTATATGATACCCTTCATCATTCGGAAGAACGTGGTGCACATTTTAACCGATTTCAGCGAAATCCAATATTCAATAACTGTATAAATTTGGTAAGATGTGAAAACTTTATTCAGTGACAATCAAAAAATTATTTTTTTTTTTTGGATTATTTAAATGAAGTCGGACGAAATTAGATATGGGTTCTATATCTAAAATATACACTGGCGGTCAAAACTAAAGCAACTGAAATTTCAAACTGAATAAATATACTGATATTTTTTCAGAAATAAATAGGTAATTTATTCACTTTTAAGAAACAAAGAAAATATAATCGCAAAATTTAGTTTGAAATAAAAAGTAATGTATAGAAATTGAATAGATCCAATTTTTGTTCGTCAAAACTAATGCAAATTTTTAATTTTTTGTTTTAAATATGAAAATTAAGCCAGTAATCGACAGCGTAACCATTATTTTTGACTGAACCTATATGTCGTTCAATTTGATCTTTGGATATACTATTCCACCTTTGAATTTTTGGGAAGAGGTTATGTTTATTTTTAAATATCTAAACCTTACTTACTTACTACTTACTTAGCTGGCTTGTTACAGAACGGTTGTTCCATAAGCCGAGCTTAAAAAAGATTTCCACGCGCGTCGGTCTTGTGCGCAAGTCCACCAATTTGGAAGACCACGTTCCAAGATGTTATTTTCTACACGGTCTTTCCATCTAATTCGTGGCCTTCCCCTTCTACGGGAACCATCAGTAGGCTCATTTTTATATGCCTTTTCAGCTGGGGCATTTTCATTCATCCGCACAACATGGCCTAGCCACCGTAGTCGCTGCAGCTCAATACGACAGACTATGTCGATGTCCGCGAATAAATTGTAAAGCTCGTAGTTCATTCGACGACTATATTCAGCGTCGACGCAGATCGGCCCGTAGATCTTTCGGAGAATTTTTCTCTCAAACACCCCAAGAGCTGCCTCATTTACTTGAGCTAGTACCCATGCTTCTGATCCATATAATAGCACGGGTAGTATCAACGTCTTGTAAAGTGTGAGTTTGGTCTGGCGAGAGGTGGCCTTGTTTCTAAACTGCTTACTTAGACCATAGTAGCATCTGTTGGCCATCACAATCCTTCTCTGAATTTCAAAACTGATGTCATTCGTTATTTTTATGGCGGTATCAAGGTATATAAAATCTTTAACTACCACGAAGCTGTAGTTCTCAAGTTCCACAGTTGGTCCGAGTCTACCGGACGTCTTGCGCGTTGATACCATCAGCTTGGTCTTCTCGCCGTTTACTGCCAGACCCACTTTGGCAGACTCCTTTTCAATTTGTTCAATGGTGGCTGTTACCGCTCGCAATGTTTGACCCATTATATCGATGTCATCGGCGTAGGCGAGTAACATGTGTTGTTTGGTGTACAGAGTGCCATTTCTGTTCACCTTTGCGTCTCGTATGACCTTTTCCAGTAGGATGTTAAAAAGATCACACGACAAATTGTCACCTTGTCTGAATCCTCGTTCGGTATTGAAGGGCTCCGATAGGTCCTTTCCTAATTTAACTGCTGACCTTGTGCCACTTAAAGTTATCCTGCATAGCCGTATTAATTTTGAATGCCGAACGCAGACATGCCTTTAAACACCTCTGAACGGATAGGGCTGTCGAATGCGGCTTTATAGTCGACAAATAGGTGGTATGTGTCAATGTGTTTTTCGTGGGTCTTTTCCAGGATTTGGCGCAGAGTGAAAATCTGGTCAATGGTGGATTTGCCAGGTCTAAAGCCGCATTGGTAGGGTCCGATGATGTCATTGACAATTGGCTTCAATCGTTCACACAGCACACTTGTTAGCACTTTATATGCGATGGGAAGGAGACTTATTCATCTATAGTTGGCACATATCGTCTTGTCTCCTTTTTGTGCACGGGACACAGGATGCTGAGGTTCCAATCATTTGGCATGCATTCATCTAGCCAAATTGTGCTAATTAGCGGGTGCATTCTCCTGACCAGCATCTGGCCACCAGTCTTGAATAGTTCGGCTGGTAACCCATCGGCTCCTGCTGCTTTTATGACCTCATCTTGGCTAGGTGGTATACAGTCTATACCATCATCTCTTATTGGTTCTGGGATATCTTCTTCATCACCACTATTTTATACTAGAAGCTTTTCGAAATGCTCCTTCCAAATCCTCAACACGTTGTCTGCATCTGTCACCAGGTTTCCTTCTTCATCTCTACAGGAGGATGTGCCTGCACCAAAGCCTTCGAATTGTTGTTTTACTCGTTGGTAAAATTTCCGGACTTCATTCTGACTCAGGGGTTGCCCTATACGCTGCGTTTTTCACCTCAGTAGCATTACGACACTCCTGATCGTACCATAGGTTTCTTGGTTGCTTTTGCTGCAGTTTGTAGGGAGTGGGCAATTCTTTGCCATTGTGCTTCTATACTATTATCGGGACAAGAAGTGCTTTCTTCAAGCAGATTGGTAAGTTGAGCGGAATAGGCCTCGGCTACCTGTTGTGTTTGCAGCTTTTCGACGTCGAGTTTCCGTGTTGTATTAGATCGCACCTTTGCTGCAACATTAAGACGGGTGCGTACCTTGGCTGCCACAAGGTAATGGTCCGAATCGATATTCGCTCCTCGGATTGATCGGACGTCTAAAACACTGGATGAATGCCTTCCGTCTATCACAACATGATCAATTTGATTTCTCGTTACTTGATCAGGAGAGATCCAGGTGGCCTAGTGTATATCGAGATGCTTGAATCTGGTGCTGCTAACTACCATGTTTTTTTGCGCATGGGCGCAAATTAGACTGATGTAAAAGAACTTCGCTTTTATACGGATTATAGCAATTCGCTCATCTACTGGAGTCTTTTATTCTCTTGTTAACCATAAATCCGCAGCCAAATTCATGTCTCGTTTCATGGCAGCTATAATACAGGGCGTAATCGTCTGATTTACTTACGCCTGTCCCTTTCCATCGCATTTCCTGTAAGGCAATAATATCGGCTTGGTACTTCTTAAGTATATCCGCCAAAGCGAACACTGCGCCTGTTCTGTACAACGTGTGACATTCCAAGTGCAGATTCGCAGATCGTGGTCCTTTATACGTTTGCGGGGGTCGTCAACATTAGGGGGGTTTGGTTTTCTTTTTCTTAGCTTTTTCATAGTAGGTTGGGTTTTCCGAGAGTGGGCAACTAACCGACGCTTCAACCCATTTTTTCATAGTTCTTATGGGTGAACTCGCGGCACATATTAGCTCACTATTTCATCGGGTGATGAGAATAGCTCCCCAGGTGGCACCGCGGGGAGGTCAGTGTCCACAATTGAGATGAAAGAGGGACCAAGATAAGCCTGGACTTCGCCATGTTAAAGCCAATCAGAGCCGTTGCTTGGTATCTATCATCCCCTACGCCACCCAAAACTAAACCTTAAAAGGACGAAAATATGATGAAACCTTTTTAATGAGGGATATGCCCAAACATAGACATATGTAGAAAATTGTCCGCATAAATATGTCCTACCCTTCAATAGCTCAGAATATGCTTCTTAAGCCTTCAAAATAAAGAAGATATAAGCCTTTCATCTATGGACTTTCTCGTGGCAATTTTTTCATGTTTGGGTCTTTAATTTTTAACTTCAATTCATTAGAGAGCATAATATTTCTCTGCTGAGTAATTAAAGAACTTTCCTGATAGTTCACGTTCACGGTCTGTTATTTGGTTATATCCAACGATAACCGTCTCACAAAGTCCGTTGAACTCTCAAATGATTTTTTTTTTTGTTTTGCTGCTATGACAATTTGTTGATCAGTACAAACGGATGTTTTTTGCAGCCTTCCTCAGTGCTGAACAGTCACTACGGACATTATAGCATAGAATCAACTTTTAATTCGAGAAATCACTGATTTATTCATGATTTTCTATGATCAATTATTTTCACAATCACTGATAATTACTGTGTTAGTTTACACCACTTTTCTTTTATTATACCCTACACAACTATGTTGTCAGGGTATTATAGCTTTGTGCAGCCCCAAAAGTTTGTAACGCCGCGAAATATTGGTCCTAGACCCACCTTTAAGTATACCGATCGTCATATCTCGACTAGCTGAGTTGATCTAGACATGTGTGTCCGTCCGTCCGTCCGTCCGTCCGTCTGTCCATTATAATTTGTAAACACGATACAGGCCAAAGTTATGGACCAATCTTCACGAAATTTTGCATGTAGGATGTGTTCTAGCCAATGAAGACCCCTATTGTTTTTGGGAAAGATCAGTTAATATTTAAGGGATGGAATGGACCAAATACTAAATTTTTGTCGGTTTTTCTGGTCGCTCCAGAGGCTGCAATAATGGCCCGAACATCGTGAAATTTTTCATGGAGAAGGGAATGGGGCCAAAGCATAAGCATGCCGGTTTTGATAAAGATCGGTCAATATTTAGCGTGTTAAATGAACCCTGACTTTTGTGTGAAATATGACAAAATTTGTATTCTATAGCGTATATATTTACCCCTGAAGGACATAGACCAGAGAAGTTGATATTATATCCAAGAGGAGTGGTTGACCTTTAAATTAATACCAATTATATTGTTGTATGTGCTCGGATGTGGCAGTTACACCTAAATATTTATAGGTATCTCCGTATTCGTATATTATTTAGTAACCCATTATTACTCTAGAGAGCGGAACTATAGCGCTGATCGCTTTGAAATGTTCCATAAGGTTCCAGTTATAGCCAAGGACAACGCCTATAATTTTCGAGGATGATCAGATAATAATTTTGGAATGAAGTGGGGCGAAGACTTAATTTTTTTTTGTATTATTTTCGTGTCGGTCTATAGACCACAAATGAAAGCCGAACATCACAACACAACCCACGGTAAAGGTAAAGGCGATCAGATAATAATTTTGGAATGAAGTGGGGCGAAGACTTAATTTTTTTTTGTGTTATTTTCGTGTCGGTCTATAGACCACAAATGAAAGCCGAACATCACAACACAACCCACGGTAAAGGCAATCTGGACAATAGATGTACTGAATACTCGTAATATTCGGAAAATATGTCAGTGTGAGGAAGAGGTGCTGTTTAACTCTAATCGGGCAAGAGGGTGCAAATATCACGAAATATTGTCCAGGCCCGGAATACACATCCGCAGAAAATTTGAGTTCCGTGGTAGTTGTGTAGGGTATCGTATGGTCGGCCCCGTCCGACTATACTGCTCCGCTCACTGGTTATTATTTTTTTTTTTTTTTTGCAGTAAGACAAAATTGGAAAACAGACACATGTTATTGTATTAAAATCAATTCAAGCATGATCTGTAAAAATCTAAATGTATGTAAAAAATCAAAACGTTAAAAATAACTATTTTTTTGGCTTATCAGTTTGTACCGCAAAGTTGCTTTAGATTTGGCCAAGCAAAAATTGAGACAATTCCCTTGTCCATATATTTTTTAATTATTAATTTTGCATTCATATTTTTTAAAGGGTATAAGGTACCCGATTTTAAATCTGAAAAAACAAACACGATATCTTCATTTTTTAAATAAGTTATTTATTATCCTTGCAATTTTAGTTGCTTTAGTTAAGTCTATAGAAATCTGAACAATTTTTGGCAAGACTTAATATACCTTGTCTTAAACTCAATTCAATACGCTATTCAAAATCTGGTATTAATCGGACAACTTGTGGGAGTTAGTGCACTATTTACATAAAATTGGCCGAAAATGAGAATATGCAAAGAATCACTTTCTGAGTCGATTTATGCATGGCCGTCCGTCCCTCTATGTGTGCATGTTGAATTGTTAAAAAAATAATGGTCGCATTTATGATCCGATTTGAATGAAATTTTTCAAAGCTCATTTATTTGGCCCAAGGACGAAAATCGGTTCAGATTTAGATATAGCTCACATATACATTTTCATTCGATTTTAGGTAAACGGTGCACTAAAGTCCCAATATATCTTTCGATTTGCACGAAATTTGGCATATCGCCCTGAAATGACTCTAGAATGTGTTAAGACTCACACAATTTGGTACAATGTACTGAAGTTAATATAAATTAATCTCTGGCAAGTTTCGTTGAAATCGGTTCAGATTTAGATATAACCCCCATATATATTTCATTGGATTTTAGGTAAATGGTGTACCTTATTCCTAATGTTTGTCCGATTAACTCGAAATTTTGCACAAATAAAATTGAGACTATAGTGACGTTATTGCGTTTTGTTGAAATCGGTGCATAGTGTATCATGTTTGCTTTAAATCGATTTACATAAATCTGACCGAATGAAATGAAATTTAGCATAGGTTGCAGAAAGGCATGTTTATGGATTGATGTTAGTCGGTTCACTTATAGATAAAGATCATATGTTAGATTCTATGCTCCTTCAAAAAGGCGATGTCTGTTAGGATACATATGTTTAATATACCCAAAGTGGTGAAGGGTATCATATAGTCAGCCCATTCAGACTTTACTGATTTTTTTTTCAAAATTTCAGCCGTGCCTTAAAGATTTTGTTAGGGCAGGTTTCTTTTTCCTTACTGCTGTAACTAGACCAATCACTGTCGTCTCTAGTTATCTTCTTGTTTTATTATATTTATTCCTCATTAAACTTTCCATATGGCGAGCATCTGATTCGGTTAACAATATTGAGCGATCATATCTGACACATTTTGATTACATATATTTCGTCTTTTACGAACAATTTTAACGAACAATATTACGAACTTTTTTCTTTAATATATTTAGCTATGTACCTGCCTGGCTGCCCAATAATTTATTTTTCTCATATTGCGACTACAAATCATTATCAATTAATTTTATTTTTATAAAAATGCCAATAGTATTTTGGAAATCTTAAATAATCTCTTTATAGTACACACAATGTCAAAGTCTAACCAACATTTAATAAAAATTAAAGATAAATTATAAATTAAACCAACCCGAGCAAAAGTGTACGCATAGTCATTTGTTGCGGTCGTTCACGATAACCAGAGTTGTAGTTGTTATTTATTATTATTATTTTTCTTTTTTTGAACCACGATATAATTCAACAAATGCTGAATAAACAATCCAATTTTCGTTTTAGTAGAAGAAGTTACCAACATTCATACACTTTTGCACGCCACTGTATATACGTATAAAAGAAGAGGACATATACTATATCAAACAGGAACAATATTTTAAGTTTAAAAGAAAAAGCGAACGAAAAATACAACAAAAAAATTGCAACAGCTTGGGGCAATATGTACAAACAGCTGAAACAACAATAACAAACGAGAATTTCCTGTACATCCTGAGACTAAAGTAGAGAATGTAGAAACCCCATTCTTGTCTAACATAACATGGATTTTAATGTAATTTCTACCAGCCAAATGCTATAAACTGCGGTTAACATCGACGAGTGGAAGATTAAAATAACAATGTCACGTTATAATGTAATGTTTATCTGTAACATAAGGTTCAAGTTTTAATTGGCATACAGTTTTGTATTATTGTAGTAGTTAAACATCAAATGACATGCTTGATTTAGGATAAAAATATCGTTTGTATGTAATGAGGATAAATTCAAAACGGGTAATCAAACTTAATTTATGGTTTGCATTTATGACCTCTAAGTCATAATTTCTAAAGAATTTGTATTTTTTTGTACCCTCCACCATGGTGACTACAGGAGGATTGCTATGCTATTACATATAGCGACTAGGAAGAACAGGGAATGACAAATTACTTTCACTTCTGTTAGACAATGCGCTAAAACGTTATACCTAAAATGGACCGGGACCTTTATGTGGGGAATATGTTACACCACGAACCTATATCATGTTGAGAGACTTTTGTATGGCTGTATGTTGAAACAAAGATACATGCCGAAAATTGATGTTTATCACCTTGCATAAACAAACAACAGTCTTACAAAATACAAAAAAAAAAAAAAAAACCGTCCTCTTTATATGGGAGCTACTTGGCCTTAAAATACATTTATTAGTAGAAGATAATCAGAGCCAATTAATTTTTTTTTATTTATAAAATTTTTTCTGTTTTGTGTTAATTTCCTTAATGATTATTTTTATCGCTTGCGACAACACTACAGTATGCCACTGAAATTAACTTGACATGAACAAATTTAATTTTAAGTTTTTGTATTTGACATAATGTTTAGTTGCCGAGAACAGCCGTCAACTGCTACTGAGCGTGATTAAATATCTAACAGAAATATGGCAGTGAACAAGTGCAAATAACAAAAATAAAACAATATCAAACAAATCAATATCATATCTACTCCAATGATTTATTTAAATAAAAATATGCAATTTTCCGTATAATGACAGAATGCATATTTAAAAGTTTATAGGGATAAGCCGATCCATGGATATAAATATAACCAGTGAAAACGGCATTAAGTTTAGCCGTATCGAGAACTTTGGCTCCCCTTCACCATAGGTACACTGACATTTACTTTATATGATAGATCCAAACCCACATGTAAAACCAATAAGGAAAGTTCAAAAGTCGGACGGGGCCGACTATATGATACCCTTCACCACTATGGTTACATACAAGAGGCGCTAATATATACAATATCCTGTAGATAGAACAGACATATCATCATTAGAGGACCTTGGAAATGGGCGAAATTAAATGTGTAATTTACATAGATATTTGAACCTATTACAAAACCCCATAGATATACCTTTCTGAAATCTATGAAAAATTCCATGGAATTCTTTGGTGTACCATTTGTATAAAACCTAGCAAATTATGTATGCATATTTGGTATGCTGCAGCACAAAGCGCCGTCCACAATTTGATCTCGTGTATGAACAGACGTAGGCATCATTTACGTAAAATCAGACGAAAATATATATGGGAGATATATCTATATCTAAACCGATTTTCACGAAATACCTAATTTCGTGCAAATAGAAAGAAATATAGAGGCTTTGGTGCAACATTAACATAAAATCTGACGAAAATTATATTTGGGAGCTATATCTAAAGCTGAACCGACTTTCTCAAAACATAACACACATCATTCTAGATTTAATTCAATACGTTTTGCCGAATTTTTTTTTTTGCCAATCGGAAAATTAATAGAGGCTTTGGTGCACCATTTAATATATATGGGAGGCGATAATATATATGAAGGTATATCTTAATCTAAACCGATTCTCACTAAATTTAACATACAACATTGTAGACTTAATTCAGTACGGTATGCCGAATTTCGTGCCAATCGGAAAATATATAGGGGTTTTGGTGCATTATTTTTATTAAATCCACGAAAATATAAATGTGAGCTATATATAAATCTGAACCGGTTTTCACGAAACTTCACGCACAACATTCTAGTCTTAATTCAGTACGCTAGTCAAATTTCGTCCAAATCGAAAGATATATAGAGACATAAAATCGGGCGAAAATATATATGGGAACCATATCTAAATCTGAACTGATTTCCACGAAACCTAGCACCCGAAATTCTGGACTCAATTAAGTGCGCTTTGCCAAATTTCGTGCCAATTGAAAGGTATGTAGGGACTTCGGTGCACTGTATACACAAAATTGGACGCAAATATATATGGGAGCTACATCTAAATCTGAACCGATTTTCACGGTTCGTAATTCTGTACGGTATGCCAAATTTCGTGCAAATCGAAAGATATATAGGTAAAGCGCCATTTACCTTAAATCGGACGAAATTATATATGGGAGCTATATCTAAATATGAACCGATTTTTCCCAATTTCAATAGGGTTCGTCCTTGGGTCAAATAAGTGAGCTGTGCCAAATTTGATCCAATTCGAACCAAAAATGCGACCTGTACTTTGTTTACAATTTAACATGGACAGACAGACGGACGGACATGCATAAATCTATTTAAAAAGTGATTCTATGTATATTCTCAAAATGAATCTTGTGTCTGTCTCGTTTCCTTTTGCCTGTTACAAACATATGCACAAAGACATAATACCCTGAACCACAGTGTGGTGAAGGGTATAAAAACTCCGAGGGTGGGAAATACGGTGTGATATCTAAATTTGAACCCATATCTCATTTTCGAACAAAATTTTTTAGTTTTGTATCTCCATACCATCATCAAACTTAACAGTTAAAATACGAAAATTGGGATGAATATTTCCATGATGTGGATATAGCTCATTTTCGAAACTGATCTTTCAGTTTCAATAGATATAGCATCTTTGGAGGACCATTGAAATGGAATCGGATGAAATTAACTGCGTGAAGTACATAGATATTTATATATAAATCTGAACCGATTCGAACAAAACTTTGCATACATATATATATATGGATCTAATTCAGTACATTGTGTCTCGATCGGACCAATATTGACAGTATGGTGCAGCATTTACATAAAATCGCACAAAACTATATATGGGCGCTATATCCAAATCTATATATGGGAACTATATCCAAATCAGATTTCAACTAAACTTCGCATGCATAAATCTGGACCTAAGTCTGTACTCTGTGCAAAATTTTATTTCAAAGATATGGTGCTCCATTTACATAAAATCATACGAAACTATATATGGAGCTATATCTAAATCTGAACCGATTTTCTCCAATTTCAACAGGGTTTGTCCTTGGGCCAAATAAGTGACATGTGCCAAATTCCATCCAATTCGGAACACAAATGCGACCTGTACTTCGTTCACAAAAATATATGGACGAACAGTCAGTCGGACAGACGGACGTGCATAAATCGACTCAGAAAATGATTCTATGCATATTCTCAAAAGGAACCATGTGTCTATCTCGATTCCTTTTGCCTGTTACAAACACATATGCACAAAGATATAATACCCTGTGCTACAGTGTGGTAAAGAGTATAAAAAGGGACTAAATGGGGACTCCACCAAACACATTCCGAATATTAACCAGTAAGGAAAGTAGTAAAGTCGGACTCGGCCGACTATATGATACCTTTCACCACTTTTGGGATAGTCTACATATGTATCTTTACAGATGTCGTCCTTTCGAAGGAACATTGATTTCATACTTTTTAAATAGACTTTAAGCTAACTTTACGCACGCTATTTGGTATGCTTCACTGTTTAAAATGTAATATCAATCAAGCAGCCATTGATTATTTGGTTTACAATCAACATGAATTTATACTAATTTCAGTAAGATTTGCCAATCGTCCTAGCTATGGGTCTTTAGTACACCATTTACTTAAAATCGGACGAAAGTATATATAGGAGCTATTTGCAAATCTGAACCAATTTCAAGAAAACTAGACACACACAAGGTTATAGTAACTTCAGTACATTGTACAAAATTGTGCTGCCGGTCGGACAAACTTTGGGTCGTCAGTGCACAATTTACATTAAATCGGACAAAAATATATATGGGAGCATAATCTAAATCTGAACCGATTTTCACAAAACTTAGCACACATCATTCTGGACATAATTCAGTACCCTATGCCAAATTTCGTTCAAATCGAAAGATATATAGGAACTTTGGAGACCCATTTACCTTAAATCGGACGAAAATATATATGGGAGCTATATCTAAATTTGAACCGATTTTCTCTATGCCAAATTTCATGCAAAACGAATGATATTTAAGGGTTTTGGTGCACCATTTACCTTAAATTGGACGAAACTCTATATGGGGGCTATATCTAAATTTGAACTGACTTTCTCGAAACTTGGCACACATCATTCTGGACCTAATTCAGTACTCTGTGCCAAATTTCATTTGGTGCCCCATTTACCTTAAATCGGACGAAACTATATATGGGAGCTATATCTAAATCTGAACCGATTTTCTCGAAACTTGGCACACATCATTCTGGACCCAATTCAGTACTCTGTGCCAAATTTCATGCAAATCGAAAGATATAGAGGGACTTTGGTGCCCCATTTGCCTTAAATCGGACGAAAATATATATGGGAGCTATATCAAAATCTGAACCGATTTTTCCCATTTTCAATAGGGTTCGTCCTTGGGCCAAATAAATGAGCTGTGCCAAATTTCATCCAAATCGGATTATAAGTGCGACCTGTACTTTGTTTACAATTTAACATCTACAGACGGACGGACGGACAGGCATAAATCGACTCAGAAAGTGATTCTATGCATATTCTCAAAAGGAACCATGGGTCTATCTCGATTATATTTGCCTGTTACAAACATATGCACAAAGACATAATACCCTGTACCACAGTGTGGTGAAGGGTATAAAAATGTAAACCCCAAAATAACGTAAATTTGAGTGAGTTTTCGTATCAAATTAAAATCCAAATTTTCTGCAAATATGTTTTCAGCGGCCAAGAACCCGCAATGTCTAATTACAGACATTTCGGATTTAAACGTCAGTTTGGCGGACGTGCTCTACCAAAACGATATATCACATTTTCAATACCAAACATCTTGGGGGTAGTTGCAATGTCTTGCGCGACATTTTATTTCGAAGTGTTGTAATCCATGTGACTGTGTAGGGTACAAAAATAAAAATTGCAGAAGGGTATCCTATTTTGTTACGTCTTAATATAATACTAATTTTATTTTGTAAATTTATATTTTCTTGGACCAGGTGGCGTATGAAGCATATTTTCTTATTTTTTATGAACATCCTAATGTTTGAAATCCACATTTTTCACGAATACACACGCACACACATTCAAAATTTTCCATATCAGAATTCGAATATATCAATAACACTAGATTCAATAATAAATCACAGCATTGTTTAGATATATAAATAATAAAAACAAACAAAAAATTGAAATCGCATTTATTATTTTCGAACTTATTGAAACAAAACAAAATACGAAACATATACAACAGCCTGGCTGGTCGTATTCACCCACCACCGCCTTATGTATATTGAAGCAGAACTATCAAATAAATGAACCTTGTGCATTTAAATCATCTTATTTGTTTAATACGTTTTTTTATGAAAATGTAAATACATTTTGGCGCTATATTTAAGGTGCCATATTAAGATATGACTTTTTATATAATTTGCTAATATAACTAAGATATTTGGTATTTAAAATGATTAATATAGGTTCACATTTTATTAGAGGTTCATATAACGATACTCATTTTCAGAAGATATAAAGTTTTTGTAGCACTTTTTGAATCCAAATGGGATATGATTTAGTATTCCGACTTCTTCGAAAATGCCAACAAAGGCTCTTTTTCCTCACAATTAAATATCTCAACGTGGTAATTTCCATTGTAGTCCTACTTGGGTTGGATATGTGGTATACCAAAAGCTGGACCGATTTCTAGAAATTAAAATACCAAATCACAGACACTTTGATTGACCAATGTCTTCAAAATTTCACGTTAAAGAAATTTCACAGATACCATATTATGGACTATATATAAACATATACCAATATAACCCATAATCTAACTTGACCTCCATCCCTTCAGAAGATAGCATGAAACCAACAAAGGACAAAAATATGTACGTATATGCCGTTTGGTGCACAATTTAATACTGAAAAATAAAATTGCATTAAAAATGAATATTCTACTATTAAAAAACACTGTATATTGCCTGGGACTCTATCAGTGGGAACACGTCTGGTGGCCGCCATAAATATTGATGTGCATATGAATGTTTATATCGTAATGTGTTTGCAAATGTGAACATAACATAAAATGCATACAGTTGTCAGCTGAAACGCTCATAAATCATTTTATAATCAATTTTCAGTTGACATGTTTACATAAGTGTGGAGGTGTGTGAACCAGTCCAACCGAACGAATGAAGCTTCCACTAGGCCAGTGACATTTGTATCGACTTCATATGCCTATCAACTTCGCTACACAGGGACGGTTGATTGAAGGGTATGTAAATGGTATAAATATTAAACTTAAAAAAAGAAATGGTACATGGCAGCTGTGCTGAAAGAAAAATGTAAAACTTTAGGTCTTATCTATACACTAGAAAAAGTAACCAATAAGGAAAGTTTATAAAGTCGGACGGGGCTGACTATATAATACCCTTCATCACTATGGGTAAATTAAACAGACGTCGCATTTTTGAAGGGCCATTAACATGACATTGGATGACCTAAAATATGAGATTCTTTTTGTAAATGTGAACCGACTTAGATAAATCCATATACATGTCATTTGTTTGTTACAATGGGACAAAGTTATGTAAATTGACTTAAAGTAAACTATGAACTATATGTAAATCTGAACTGATTTTTACCAATTTCAATAGAGTTTGTCCTTGAGCCAAATATCGATCAATTCGATCATAAATGCGACCTGTACATTGTTTATAATTTAATATACACACACAGACAAACGGGCGGCCATGCATAAATCTACTCAGAAAGTGATTCCATACATATTCTCAAAAGGAACCAAGTGTATAATGGGTTTCCTTTTGCCTGTTACGAACATATGCACAGACATAATACGCTGTACCGCAGTGTGGTGAAAGGTATACAAATGATGTTACGTTCGGCCCGGCCGAACATTTTATACCCTCCATCATTAGGATAACAATAAAAAAATCTGAAATTAATAGGCAGAAAACTTATGTTATGATCGGACCTTGAACATGCCGAAAATTACGTGAGAAAATGATGATTGAATAGAAAAGAAAAATATGAATGATATGTAATATTAGGGCTACCGTTATATGGTGTTATAATAAAACGGGGATGAATATTGATATTTTTTGGTAGTGAGATTTGACAACCAATGAAAATACGAAATACCAAATTACAGTTAAATCTGTTAAAAACGTGTCCAAAATTCTCAAAATACCGATATGGATCAATATTAATTAATTTTAGTGCGGATATACCGTTATTCAATTCTAACCCAAAATACCAAAGTACATGCTATTCGGTTGGAAAAACCTGTTCAGAATCCCAAAAATACCGATTATTGGGAGGTACCGTATTATGGAAGCTACCCTGAAACATAGGTCAATATTAATAATTTCTTGTACGGACATGTGCTATATATTGAGAACCCAGCATTCTGTCAATTCTGTTGAAAAACGTGTCAATAATTGCCAAAATACCGAATATTGGGCTCCACCCTGATACTTGAGTAAATATTAATTAATTTTAGTACGGCGATGTGATATGCAATGAGATCCGAAAATACCAAATTACTGTAAAAAACGTGTCAAAAATGCCCTTAATACCGAATATTGGGGGTACCGTTATGTGGTGGCTACCCTTAAACATGGGTGAATATTAGTTATTATTCCAGTTACTGTCATATGGGCCTTTACTTAAACGGGAAGCTATAACCAATGATAAGGAATACAAAACCAGTAAGGAAAGTAGTAAAGTCGGGCGGGGCCGACTATATGATACACTTTACCAATTCGGGTATATTCAACAGATGAATGCTAACAGACGTCGAATTCTGCAACCTATACCAATTTTTTCATTTGTTCAGATATAGGGTTGCTTCTTACAATGGGACAAAATTACAAAAACTCGGGAGAAAATATATATAGAAGCTCTATCCAAATCTGAACCGATTTCAAAACTTTCCACATTTCAAAACTTTAGTACGTTGCGCAAAATGTGTGTCAATTTTGTGCAAAATCGGATGAAAATATATATGTAGAAGCTATATGAAAATCTGAACCGATTTCAATGAGAATGACAGAAATTAACTTATATTAACTACAGGTTATTGTACAAAATTGTGTGGCAATCGGACAAACTTTGTGTCTTTATCGCAAGAAAAAATTAATAGGAGCTATATATAAATCTGAACCGATTTTCAGGAAACTTTACACACATCACTCCAGACTCATTTCAGTACACTGTGCTAAATTTTGTGCAAATTGAAATATGTATAGGGACTTTGGTACACCATTTACATTAAATCGGACGGAAATTTTTATAGGAGCTATATGTAAATCTAAACCGATTTTCACGAAACTTAACGTGCTCTATTATAGACTTAATTAGGTACGATATGCCAAATTTCGTGCAATTCGAAAGATATATAGGGTCTTTGGTGCACCATTTACCTTAAATCGGACGAAGATATATATGGGGCTATATCTAAACCTGACCCGATTTTCAGGAAACTTAACACACATCATTCTAGACATTATCCATTTCGCTATGCCAAATTTAGTGCAAATCGAAAGATATATATAGGGTCTTTGGTGCACCATTTACCTTAAATCGGACGAAGATATATATGGGGCTATATCTAAATCTGAACCGATTTTCAGAAAACTTAACACACATCATTCTGGACCTAATTCATTAGGCTATGCCAAATTTCGTGCAAATCGAAAGATATATATATATATATATATATCGACTTTGTTATACTATTTACCTTAAATCGGACGAAAAGATATATGGGAGCTCTATCTAAATCTGAACCGATTTTTCCCAAATTCAATAGGTCCTTGGGCCAATTAAGTGACCTGTGCCAAATTTCATCCAAATCGGATCATAAATGCGACCTGTACTTTGTTAACAAAAATGCATTGACGGTCGGACGGATGGACAGACGGACGGATGGACAGAAGGACATGCGTAAATCGACTCAGAAAATGATTCTATGCATATTCTTAAAAGGAACCATGTGTCTATCTCGTTTCCTTTTGCCTGTTACAAACATATGCACAAAGACAATACCCTGTACTACGGTGTGGTGAAGGGTATAAAAAGGTTGGGTCTTTTTTATATGGGAGCTTAGTCGAACATTTTAAGTTTCAGAATGTCAAATTAAAACCACTCCGGGGAGCCAAAAAAAAATTCAAAGTATGCAAAATTATGCCGTACCTGTATTTAATGCTAAAACATGGACTAATATTGACCAATATTTCTGCAAATATGTTTCCTATCATCTAAAATCTTTTGAATTACGAAAATGTGGCGGGACCTCTATATGGCTGATAAGTCAAAATATTGACCTATAGTGAATATCTTCTGGAAACATGCGTCCGAATATCACTTCATTGTGAACATATGGCTAAGACCTTCAAATTACTAACAATCAACGAGAACTTTATATGATTACACATGGACTTGCATATAAAAAACCAGTAAGGAAAGCAGTAAAGTCGGACGGGGCCGACTATATGATACCCTTCACCACTTTGGGTATAACATGCTATATCTAAATCTGAACCAATTTCAAGGAAACTTGCCGAGATTAATTCATACTAATTTCAGTACGTTTTGCCAATCGGCATAGCTATGGGTCTTTAGTACACCATATACTTAAAATCGGACGAAAGTATATATAGGAGCCATATGTAAATCTGAACCAATTTCAAGAAAACTTAACACACGAAAGGTTATAGTATCTTCAGTACATTGTACACAATTGTGTGCGGGTCGACCAATCTTTGGGCCTTTAGTGCACAATTTACGTTAAATCGGACGAAAATATATATTGGAGCTATATCTAAATCTGAACCGATATTCACGAAACTAAGCACACATGATTCTGGATCAAATTCAGTACACTATGCCAAATTTCGTGAAAATCAAAAGGTATATAGGGACATTGGAGATCCATTTACCTTAAATCGGGCGAAAATATATATGGGAGCTATATATAAATCTTGCCCGATTTTACCGAAACTTGGCATACGTCATTCTTGACCTAATTCAGTACTTTATGCCAAATTTTGTGCCAATCGAATGATATATAGGGATTTTGGTGCACCATTTACCTTAAATCGGACGAAACTATATATGGGAGCTATATCTAAATCTGAACCGATTTTCTCGAAACTTAGAACACATCATTCTGGACCTAGTTCAGTACTCTATGCCAAATTTCGTGCAAATCAAATGATATCTAGGGACTTTGGTGCACCATTTACCTTAAATCGGGCGAAGCTATATATGGGAGCTATATCTAAATCTGAACCGATTTTCTCGAAACTTGGCACACATCATACTGGACCTAATTCATTACTCTGTGCAAAATTTCGGTCAAATCGAAAAATGTATAGGGACTTTGGTGCCCCATTTACCTTAAATCGGAAAATATATATGGGAACTATATCTAAATCTAAACCGATTTTTCCCAATTTCAATAGGGTTCGTCTTAGGCCGAATAAGTGACTTGTGTCAAATTTCATCCAAATCGGATCATAAATGCGACCTGTACTTTGTTTACAATTTAACATCTAGGGACAATTTAACATGTAGGGACTATATATGGGAGCTATATCTAAATCTTAACCGATTTTGGCACACATCATTCTGGACCTAATTCAGTACTCTGTGCAAAATTTCGGTCAAATCGAAACTATATATGGGAGCTATATCTAAATCTTAACCGATTTTGGCACACATCATTCTGGACCTAATTCAGTACTCTGTGCAAAATTTCGGTCAAATCGAAAAATATATAGGGACTTTGGTGCCCCATTTACCTTAAATCGGACGAAAATATATATGGGAGCTATATCTAAATCTAAACCGATTTTTCCCAATTTCAATAGGGTTCGTCCTTGGGCCGAATAAGTGCCTTGTGCCAAATTTCATCCAAATCGGATCATAAATGCGACCTGTACTTTGTTTACAATTTAACATCTACAGACGGACGGACGGACGGACATGCATAAATCGACTCAGAAAGTGATTCTATGCATATTCACAAAAGGAAGCATGTGTCTATCCCGTTTCCTTCTGCCTGTTACAAACATATCATGGTATAATAATAGAAGGTAACAGCAAGTGTTGTTGTACAAAAAACCATACAACAACCACATGGAAATTTGTTGTTGTAAGTTCTACTAGTGTCAACTCATTTGACAGAAAAACGTAAACAAACAAACAAACAAATTATCATCAAATTATTTTTATTTTGAAAATGAAATATTTTCGAATCCTCAAAATAAAAATTGAAAAACATAAATGAAAATATATCAAATTTATATTTCTATCGCTTCCACATCTTTCCTATAATTTAGCCATTGCCATATACACATATGGCCAAAATAATAAGTACATCAGTTTGTTTGTATATGTTCAGGTAAATTAAAATAATGTATTTAATGTAATGCAAAGCAAATTTTTTTATTCCATTCTTACAACATAAAGCCAACTTATTACAATAAGTATTGCAGGAGTTTTCGAGATAAATTAACTTTTTCATGTATTAATAAGAATTGTGGACAAAAAACAGTGGACAAAATAATAAGTACATTCCGTAAAACATAAAATAAAACAAATAAATTCGAAATTTTTAGGTTTAATTTTTATCAGTATTGCTTATAACATTAGTATCCAGTATATCCACCTTTATTTGCTACGACCTTCTGTATTCTTTTTGGCATACTACTTACAAGCTTACGGCAGGTATCAATTGGTATTTCATACCAAGCTTTTTGTACAAAATCCCAAAGTTGGTCTTTATTTTGGAACGATTGTGTACTAATGCGTTTTTTTAAATCTCCCCAAAGGTTTTCTATGGGATTGAGGTCAGGAGACTGGCTAGGCCAGTCTAGGAGTTTTATTTTATTTTGCTGAAACCAATCTTTGACATAGCGGGATGTGTGTTTCGGATCGTTGTCCTGTTGAAACACCCATAGAAGTGGCATATTTTCTTCAGCATATGGTAACATTATAGTCTCCAATATATTTTTGTACTCGAATCTGGTCATTGTATCAGTAATACGATATATTGGACCAACGCCATTCCAAGAAAAGCAGCCCCATACCATTATGCTTCCACCCCCATGTTTGACTGTCTTTTTTGTAAACCGAACATGAAATTCTTTTCCTTTGGGGCGACGAACGTTCCTTCCATTATCATTTCCAAATAAATTTATTTTGGTTTCATCGCTCCATAGGATATTTCGCCATTTTTTTTCATGTACGGATCCGCACCAACCCAAATGTTCTCTTGCGAAAGATAACCTCATCTTCAAATTTTTTTTACGAAGCAGTGGAACCTTTCTGGCTATTCGTCCTGGCAATTTGGCATCTGCAAGTCTTCTCCGAATAGTTCGAGTGGATATCACATTGCATATGTCCGCAGAAATTTCCCGAGAGGATATAAAGGGATATCTTTTTGCGAGGGTGACAATATGGCAATCCGTTATATGCGATGTCTTTTTTGGCCTACCGCGTGTTTCTTTATTTTTTTTGGGTTTCAACGCATTTTGGACAAAACACACTGATCTATCAAGTGATTTTGCTATGGTTCTTAGGCTTTTTCCCTCTTTCTTCCATTTTGTCACTAGTCTCCTTTCTTCTGGAGAACAGTGCTTATTTCGACCCATCTATCAATAAAATTGTGGTGCAATTTGTTTTAATTTTGATAAGCACAAGTAGTTAAATAACAAACCTTTATTAAAATGCACTCAGCAAGAGGTAAATATTGAAAAATCGAAAATGTACTTATTATTTTGGCCAGCCAAAATACGAACTTTAGCACAAAAATAACACAGAAACAAAAAGTAACGGGATTTTTGCATTTGTTCACTTGTTGATTCAAAGTTGCCATATATATGTTTGGAAATGTGGCAAAGTTGCCATATTTTACTTAAAAAACTTAACGTACGTTGCGACGATGAACATAAAACACGGTGTACTTATTATTTTGGCCATATGTGTATATGTGCAACACATATGAAAATGCTGGGAATAGCGAGGTATTCCTTGAAGAAAGATTTGCTTCCTCAAACTTTCCCAGCAGGCAGATTGAGTAAATTGAATACGGGAGCACATTTAATAAAGAACAATTTCAAATTGTATACGTTCCCAATTTTCCTGTTGGGTGATTTTTAAAAACACAATTTGTCAAATTCATATTGACACTAGTATTACGTTGGAATCAAATCAGCTGGGATTTGCTGTTACCTTTTATAATTGTACCATGCAAACATATGCACAAAGACATAATACCCTGTACCACAGTGTGGTGAAGGGTATAAAAATTAAAAATTCCGAATATGGAGCGGTTACGTTATATGAAAGTTATGTTAATATATAGATTTATATCGAAATGGTTCAGCAAAAATGTTTTTAGCCTCCAATAATCAGTATACTTCATTTCGCCCCTGCATGAAAACTCGTGGAATTGATTGGTGTCACTGTAATGGTCATCTTTCATAATTTCGACGCTAGTTTGTAGTGTAACAAACAACGGTCTGCTAAAGTTGACACGGGTGGATGATATTGTTTTTGGTGTTGCACTACTACCCGCAGAAACGTTTTCTATGGGTTAATAAAAGAAGAATATCCAGCACTGCATTTGACTAGTTGCAGCACACTAGTGAGTGATCCAGTGCTATATTTGGTGATGATGAAGTCGAGAGTTTTGGTTTCGCTCAAAACGAAAAACGAGGAAACAGCAAGTCAAAAGGTTTTTTGCATGTTAAACAAAAACGGAAGTGCACAGAAAAAATGAACAAAAAGAGACAAAGGCAAAAAAACCAAAAAAGGGATTGTAACAACAAATGCACGAATTCGTCGGAATTGCATTGCAAATGTATGGCAGGTCACTCGATTCTCAAAATAACGCACGAAAGCATAAACAAATGACAACACTTCGGTTCACTTATCGCCTTTTTTGGAAAATAAAACGAGGAAATTGGTAATGTGCGTTTTTGTTTGTTTTTCACATTTGTTGTGACGTGTGACATTCAATGACAGAAGGATGAACTTTAACACAATATGTGTGTCAAGAATATATATATATATATATATATTTGATCAATGTAAAATTCTATGTCGATATAAGCATGTCTGTTTTAACTACTCTAGTCTCTAAACGAATTGAGATATATAGCCAAAAATTTGCATGGATTCGTCTTTTGTCTACAGGCATGTGAAGTTCGAAGATAGGCTAAATCGGTCTACGTTTAGACATAGCCCCATATAAGAGTACTCCCCAGTTTTCGGAAGTTTTGGCTCTAGAGCTCCTTTTCCCACTCAGTTCGCTGACATTTGGTACATTGGGTTCTTATTGGATGCCAAATGTCTTCACTAAAAAGTATAAATGTATGTCATTATACACTTCACCACACTGTGGTACAGGGTATCATGTTTTTGTGCATATGTTTGTAACAGGCAAAAGGAAACGAGATAGACACATGGTTCCTTTTGAGAATATGCATAGAATCACTTTCTAAGTCGATTTATGCATGTCCGTCCATCCGTCCGTCTGTCTGTCCATGTTAAATTTTAAACAAAGTACAGGTCGTATTTATGATTCGGATTTATTTGACCCAAGGACGAACCCTATTGAAACTGGGAAAAATCGGTTTAGATTTAGATATGCTACCATATATATCTTCGTCCTATTTAAAATAAATGGTGCACCAAAGTCCCTATATATCTTTCGATTTGCACGAGATTTGACACAACGTACTGAATTAAGCCTAGAATGATGAGTGCTAAGTTTCGTGAAAATCGGTTCAGATTTAGATAGAGCTCCCATATATATTTTCGTCCGGTTTCGATTTGCACGAAATTTGGCTTAAAGTGCTGAATTGAGCCATAAATGATGTGTGGTAAGTTTGCGGAAAATCGGGTCAGATTTAAAAATATTTTCGTCCGATTTTATGTAAATGGTGCACCAATATAACTTTCGATATGGTCAAAATTTGGCATAATTTGATTGAAATAAAATTTTTAACAGTGCGGCCTACCGAAAATCGTGTATCAATTTTGCTATAAATCGTTTTCCAGAAATTTGTCCTATGGTACGCAGACGGCTCTAAATCTGACCGTATGAAATTAAATGAGTATGTTGCTTCGAGAAAATATTGACATACAATTTTAAGGATACATATGCATAATATACTCAAAGTGGTGAAGGTTATCATGTAGTCGGTCCAGTCCGATTTTACTACTTTCCTTAATGATTTTTTTCTGACAGCCCCACATATAATGGCACCCATCAATTTTCGTTATTTAGGGGGGTTTTATCACATTTTTGTGACAAATTGGCTGCAATTTATTACTTTGAGAAAACAGCCCGATCTTTTTATACCCTCCACCATAAGGATGACATTACACATATGTGTAATTAATGAGGGTTCCTAGGAGGAAACTCATGTTATGAGATGACCTTGAATATAGAGAAAAAGACTTGAGAAAGATATGATTACCCAATAGGTGGCTAGAGTTTCATGGGGCTATACCGAAAGCGTATCTTGGTGGGTGCAGTTATGTGGAGGCTACACCAATACGTGGACCGATATATTCTATTTTCAATACCAAATATCCTTGGAGTACTAGCAATGTTTGTGCAAGAATTCTAAGCTCTATCCTAAATAAAGCGATCTCTGTCGTGATTTCAACAGACGGACACGCATAAATCGAGTTAGAATTTTATTCTGATCAAGAATATATGTATATGGGGTGTCCCGTGAATATTTTGGTTAATCTTTGTTGCACTTAAATTAACCAATTAGAGTTTCGTCACAATTAAATAATATATGTTACAAACAAATTCAAATGTCGTACACCTAGAAATATATATATATATACCCTGAATAAATATTATTTTAAAGGAGATGAACAATATTCATATTATTTTCCATTTTACTTAAAGTTTCATGCATGAGTGCATTATCCTAATTATCATTGAGCGAGAAAATCAACGACAAAGGCTATTCGTGCGGAAATAGCAAAAGCGAAAGGCCATAAACAGCACAGCATTAAGCCTAAAGCGTTTGTGAGGCATTAATATCCTTTTGAGCGTGAAACTAAAGACAAACA